>NW_026616376.1:0-25946 GCF_000801105.2 Raphanus sativus | reverse complement strand
ATGAGTGTAAGGAGGTCATACTGTTTACCTGTGTATCTAAGCCTGCCATGGATACGGTGGTAAGTTTGAAAACTATGGACAATATAATAAGATTAGAACTCTTTTCGTTGGAAAAGGTTATTTTTTTCAGTCCTTTGAATGTTTGTTAACTGCAATGATCGTTTTATCATGTATACGACCCTTAGAAAAGAGTCAATTTACATCATAAATTATGATCCAAACTATAACAATTAATCATCATGATTTTAGCTTAGACATGAAATTGTAGAGACGCGAACATGTATCTTGATGCGGCATGTGTCAGGGTTTTAGTTTCTACGTTCTCTCTTTTTCGTTTCGTTTTTAATAATATAAATTCGCTGACAGAGACAATTTTATTTTTATTTATGGAAGTTTCAGGTACATATGATGTAGGTATTATCTCAACCCATTATTTTGGCCATGGACAAGTCTCCACTCCAGGCTTCACATTGCAATGATTTTTGGATTGTTGGCTAGCTAGTAGAATGGAAACATCCTCAGACCAAACTTTTAACACGAGAAAGTAGAAGTAGGAGCTTTAGTAGCATCATTAACCTTTTGAATATGACGAGTAAGGTGTTTGCCGTATCATTGGTGAGAACTAGTTGTGGTGCACCTTTCCAAGGCCTGGGATGTATCCGATGGTTCCGGTAAGGGTGGTCACTTGTAAACGTTTGCTCCTATTACGTCCTCAGCTCTCTCAATTCTAAACCAGCTGTTGTTTCCAAGCTGTTCACCCACCGATGAGAATAGCCGGCTCATCGGAAGCTGATGAGGATTCATCCACTTCCCATAAACGGAAAAACTCTTTGCAAGGGCAAATCTTAGACGTGAACTCGATGATTACAGTTTCCATTATGGAATGGGTGTTTTCATCAAAGGGTATGGATATATGAAGCGTACCGGTTGGCCCGGTTGGCCTTTTTGGAGGTCTTGGTTGATGCCAGGGGACAAAAGGGAACTTGTTTACAACGGCTGGGACAGACCACCTCCGTTATTCTTGGTATTGACCGGTTGGATGTAGTATTCGTCATACGTTTGAACATAATTTCCGGCAGCGTCCCTCACGTATTCTTTTCCCTGGGTGCACACAGCTGCAGCCAGCATGAGAGTGATAAGAAAGGAGACCAATGGGAATGATTGGCATCATTGTGATTGATTTTTTCTTTGTTTAAAGTTTGAGATTTTTGGTTTCTTTTGAGTGACTTGAGTTGTTAGAGAGTAAACACATTGCACCGGTATTTATAGGAAATTATGAGGTTAAATTTAAAACAGCGTGGGGTAGTAAAAAGAAAATGTGAAACCGTAAAAATTACCAGGTTTTACAAGTTCAAAGGTTTTTCCCCCACGTCATCTCTAATCCTTAGTTTCTAAAATCTACTACAGTGAGGTTGTATATAAGGGTTTATACTCTATGGTAATCAATTCAAACTTCGATTTTCAGCAACGAGGAAAATGCAAGATAATCCATGATAACTAACTTAAAAGGATGATTAAGTGATAATTCACGGGAGCATGATAAGATTTCAAACAGAAAGCGAGGGATGACTACACCAACCAATTAGTAGATAGTATAATAATTCTCTAAATCTCTGTTACTTTCTCCCGACAACCACAATTCCAAGCAGAGAGGCCTAGAAATCATATATTAATTCTTTTCCACCATTTGGTAGATTGAAGAAAAAGCATTCTGTACACCTTTAATTTATCTTGAACCAGAACACGACGAGTAACAGAGAAGAAGGCAGAGTAAAAATATGGTTCAGCCAATCATACATGAGAAGAATATAGGATGATAGGAAGATGCAGAATTTTTTTTGTATTCTTTGTATGTGCTGCTGTTAAGTTAATTAGGGGAAAATGACATATTTTAAGGCTAACAATTTCGATGGTGTCAAATCAGATTTAAAACAACTATTTCATGCCAAACACGACTCAAACTTGATTAACACTCAAATTTCTTATCTAAACTTGTTTACGTAACTCAAAAGACTATTTGATTAAATCGTTAGTCAACCATTAACTAGGCAGAACGATGTCGAAAAAAATAAAACAAATGTTACAGGTAAAGGATTCAAACCCAAGCATAGACACACACTTCACCAAACATACTAACCACTCGCTCACTTGCATTTCGGTAAATATTGATAATAACATTTATATTATATACATATAACAACGAAGTGAATCATCTCTTCCTCGAGACATCAGCGCTAAACGCAACGAATGTGGAAACTTCCTTCAGCACTCTTATGACAGAGATGAGATCTCAACACTATTAACAAGATTAGTTGGAGTAGAAGAGACAAGAACCAAGTTCGACGAGCATCGCTTGAGGTAAGGATCTGGCGTTGCAACTTGGTTCCTGTCTCTTCTACTCCAACTAATCATGGGCTCGCCTTTCTACACGGAGAACTTCTCCGTCGAGATCTTTCAATATGTGATGTCAAAGGCGAGCCGAAGCTTTCGCGGAGGACTTTTCATAGGGTCGGATTCTTGCAGCAGCTTTGCATGGCGGTTTTGTAAGCTGCATGTTGATTGGAGCCTCTGCTCCTCTGTCCTTCATAGTTTCGAAAAGAAGTTAACTGTCGTTGTCTCTACATGTTCCTTGACCTGAAGCTAGAATCTTTTGACTATGTTGCTCGTGTAAAGGGACCAGAGTCGAGTGCCAAAAACCTCTGCCGGCTTTGCTTTGTGCTTTATCTGTCGGCTTCTCCTACTTGGTTTAGGATTTCAGAGAGCCGCCTGTTACTTAATGGTTTTGTACGGATCCTAGAATTAATTCACTGGCTAATGTTTGTCGCTCTTGTTGGAGGTTCTGGTGATGAGATTAAGCTTCGAACAACTGAAATTAATTTGTTTCTTTTAGTTTCTTTGTTGCCAAGCTTTAAGTATAAACTTAGGGATTGGGCTAATTAAGCCTTCTTGTTTGCGAAGTTCTTTTAACTTTTGGAGGCTTTGTATTATCTTTGATTTAGATAACTAAATTAGATGCGTTAGGATTTGTTTCTGCAAAGACCGATTGTATCGCTCAAATGATTTAAGTCATATCGGTACTTCTTGAGAGAGAATGGCCAGCCACAACCTGGCCAACACTCCAGGATAATTGAAAACCCACCCAGGAACGATTAGATTTAGATCCTCCGAAACCAACCACTTTCCACGAAAAATCCACATATGTTGAAGCAAAGAAGAGGTGAAGAAACCGAAAATCAACATGAAAAATAGGCTGGAGAAAAAGAGGAGGAGAAGGGTCGCTACCTTCGGCCAGAAGGTGCTAACAACCGGAAACAAATATCAAAGAGAGAGGAACATGGAGAAAAGAGAAGAGAGGAAAGCTACCATAGTTTTTCATAAAATTCAATAAAATTTGATTGGAACTCTTGATTATCGACTATATATCACGTACCGTGTGTTGTGCGGATGAGTGAAAGGGAAAATAAAATATATAAGAGGGTTGGAGTTGAATTTAACTTTGATTGGCTATAGATTTAACCACAAATGGATATTTGGTATAATATGTCACTATAGAATTTAGAACCAAATCATTGGTATGTAAGGTAAAGTTATGTCTCATAAAGCGCTCAAAAGCACAAATTTACTTGACTTGTTATTAAACTAAACAAAGTTCACATACACACACACGTGCGTGCGGGTATTATCTCAACCCCATTATTTTTAGCCATGGACGAGTCTCAGGCTTTTTTTTACATTTCATGATCTTGACACTAGTAGAATGGAAACATCCTCAGACCTAGCTTCTCAACACGTGAAGAAGAAGTAGTAGCCTTAGTAGCATCATCATCAACCTTCACGAACTTGACGAGTAAGGTCTTAGCCTCATCATTGGTGACAAGTAGCTGTGGTGCACTCAACCAAGCCCCTGGGGTAGTTCCAACGGTTCCATATGAGGTGGTCAACTTGTAAGTGTGTGCTCCTGCATCTTTTTCTATCTTAAACAAGCTGTTTGGAGCCGTCCGTTCACCACCGATGATAACGGCAGGCTCCTTGGCAGCGGATGAGGAAACATCGACTGCCCATAACTTGGAAAGCTCGTTGCATACAGGCCATATGTCGGAATGGAACTGGATGTTTATAGTGGTAGATGTGACAATGTGTAGTCTGTGCCGACAAAAGGTGGATAATATCCGAAGATAACTGGGAGGCCCGGTTGGTAGGGGGAAAGTGTTTGGGTGATGCCAAGTGGACAAAACGGAAGTATGTTAATGGCGGCTGGAACAAGACCACCACCGTTGCTCTTAACCGGCTGGATGAAGTATTTGGCACCGATCTTAACTGGATTCCCGTTGGAGTCCTTCACCACTTCTTTGCCGTGGGTGCAGACAGCTGCAGCCAAAAGGAGAGTGATGAGGAAAGGGGTCACTGAAGGTTTCTTCATTTTGATTGCTTTGTTTGGGTGTGTTTTAGGGTTTTGAGTGAGTTGTGTTGTGTTGAGCAAACACACTGTACCGGTATTTATAGGAAGTTTATGCGGTTAATTTTAAAACCGCGTGGTGTGACAGTAAAAAGTCATCTGTGGTAAATAAAACCTAAAGGTACCCCTATCAGCTTTAAATATGTTTTGGCTCTTTCCCCATTTCACATTATAATCATTCCCGTGACATGGGTTGGTTTCTAGTGTGGTGAGGGTTGAGGTCTACGGTAACTGATCGGAACTTCGATTTTTAGCACGAGGAAAATGCACAGTGGTGCTTAGTAACTAACATAGAATATAAAAGACGAACGAAAAACACAACAAATAACTCATGGGAAGAAGACAAGATTTCAAAAGCAGAGAGATAAATGGATGAGTGATACAACGTACAATTCATTGTCAACATCTGTTGTTCTGGCCACAATCGTTATTAAAAATTTACTAGCTAAAACAAGAAGGACTTCTTTCAAAAACAACCTACAAATTCAATTCAACCCCAAAACCAACCTCTTTTTTTTTGTCATTACTATTCACCATGAAAAGTTCCAAACTATCCTTATGTTTTTAAATTATTTACAAAATTGCCATTATTATTTAATTATTTAATAATTTCGAAAATCATAAAAACCTATTACACCCTAAACATTTCTTCTTATTTACAATAATGCCATTATCATCAATTTTTCAACCACCATTAACAACCATTTTTGAGCTCATTAAACCTCAAGAATTCAATATACAACCACTTTGTTGTGATTCTAAGCAAAAAAACTCTCATTTCCTCTCATTTCCTCTCATTTCCTCTCCATTTCAATCTAAAAATCTCCCATAACTTTCATTTTCATAACTATAATTTCATATTTTCGAGTTTACACTGTTGTGAGTAGGCAAAGTTGGATCCTTTTACTCATATTTGGAGCTTGGACGGTGGAAAAGGGTGGAAACAAGCTTTACATCGGAAAAAGGTTACTGTTTTCATGGTTTTCATCATTTTTTCAGATCTGTGTCGCGACAGTAGACTGTTTTGTACGTCTACGGGAAGGAGTAGACTTACATTGCGGTCTACAAGTCAACGCACAGGTTAGTTTTGCAATTGACCAAAATGCTAAAAAACACATAAAATAGACTTTGTTGGAAGTCTACGACTTTCCTTTGATAACAAAAAAAAATAGTATGTAAACTTACAAAGAAGTCTACGTAAAGAGGTTAGTTTTTGCATTTGACCGAACTTTTGACTTTTCAAAGTAGACTTCCGAAACAGTCTACGAAATGTAGACTGCTAGTAAAGTCTACAGAAGGTCAGTTTTGCATTTGACCCAAACTTTGACTATGTTGATTAAGTTAGTTTTGTATTTGACTAAAATTTTAAAAGTTGACCAGGATGGAAAAAAGTTGTAGATTTCTTATTCCGTCTACCGAACTCTGAAAAAAAAAAGTAGACTGCCTCTGAAGTCTACTATTTTATTTTGGTCAAATGCAAAAGTAACCCATCGGATTATCGCGTAGACTTCAGATACCGTCTACAAAGATGTAGACGTTGTGTCAGTCTATGTTTAGAAAGTCAACTTGGTCAATTGCAAAAACTAACCTGTTCAGAAAAATAAAATAAATGTAGACGGTTCTTGAAGTCTACTTTTCGTCTGTAGACTGTTGTTGAAGTCTACTTTTCAAAGTCAAATTTGGGATGAGTTCTGGTCAATCGCAAAAACTAACATTTTCAAAAATGTAGACTGAAAACAAAGTCTACTTGTGTAAAATCACAACATTTTTTTAAATAAAGATAGTAACCCGTGAATTTTGCAATTGCAAAAAACTAACCCAAACTTGTCGACCTATATAATAGTCTACATTTCTGTTGACAGAAACGAAAGTCTACTGTTGAAAATATATAAAAAGTGAATTTGTGTATTATTCATAATGTATTATTTCAAGATTTTTTTGTTTCAAATTGTGTATTAGTTAATACTAATTGTTCTTAACTATTTTTAAAAGATAATATTTTATAATTAGGAAACTATCGAATTTTTTGTTTGAGTATGTAGTTTGGTAACATGTGTAGACGTCTCTGGAAGTCTACATTTATAATTTTATCAAACATAAAATTATTGTTCGCTAATTTTGTAAATGTATTATTTTTGCAGGTAATGGTTAATTTGCCTGTTGTGTATGGAGAATGGGTGGTGAAAGGCTCTTTGTGGGAGTTTGTGGTTGATAAATGGAAAAAAAGGGAGAATGTCTCTTTGTGCATGATGGTTGTACATATGGTGAACTTCTTGAAATGGCACAAGAAGATTATGATCTGAACAAGAAAACCGAGAAGGTGGAGCTGACATATTCCTTACCAGACGTACTTTTAGAGCAAATGGGTCCAGATACTCCTCCTATGCATGTCACGAGTGATAGACAAGTACGGAACTTGATCGAGTTATGTAAGACCCACATTGTACGCCTTTGTGTATCAAGCCAGTGTCAAGTAGAAGCTGGAGGTGACGACGATGCTCAAGAAACTGCTGATGTTGCTGTTGATGCTGATGTGTCTGATAGTGGTGATGAAGGGTTTGATAAAGATTGGAATGAGGCTGATGATGCTCAAGAAACTGATGATGATGCTCAAGAAACTGCTGATGTTTCTGTTGATGCTGATGATGCGGTTGATGCTGTTGATGCTGTAAACTACAGTGATTATGGGAAATTGAAAGATGAGGATTCTGATGATCAAGGGTTTTATGATGGACAACAAGCGGAGTATGCTGGTACTGGAGGAAGATTGATGTCTTTTAATGAAGATATATATGTCGGTCAGAGTTTTGCTAGTAAGGCTGAGCTCGTTGCAAAGCTGAAGTTGGTTGCTGTGAAAGGTAAATTTACGTTCACAGCTTACAAGACAACGAAAACTTTGTACGTGGCTAAGTGTCGTGTTGAAGGATGTGGTTGGAAGCTCAGAGCGAGTGTGAAGCATGGACCAAAGACATTTTGGGTGACAAAATATTTGAAAACTCATACATGTTCAGTGGGGGATCGGATGGCTCAACGGAAACAGTATACTCCGAAATATGTTGCTAGACTGTTTATTGAGTCTATTGGGATTATAGATGGGATTACACCGAAGCATATCGAAGATTCGATGCGGAACATGTTTGGTCTGAACCTGGGTTACACCACTTCTTACCGAGCTTTGCTATGTGCCCAAGAGATGGTGAGAGGAACAGCAGAAGATGGATATGAGAATCTGCCTTCTTATTTGCGTCAGATCGAGCAATCGAATCCGGGAACTGTCACATGTCTTGAGAAAGATGATAAGAACCGATTTAAATATCTATTCCTATCTTTTGGAGCTTCGATAGCTGGTTGCAACTATCTTAGGAGGGTTCTTGTGGTAGATGGGCACTCATCTAAGTGGAAAGTATGAAGGAGTTATGCTAGTTGCTGCTGGCCCAAGACGGTAACTTTCAGATTTTTCCATTGGCTTTTTGCGATTGTGGATGCGGAAAATGATGATTCGTGGGAATGGTTTTTTACCCAATTGCGGAGATGTGTTTCAGATCAGTATGCTTTGGTGATAGTTTCTGACAGACACAAATCCATTAAGAAGGCGTGTGAGAAGGTTTTCCTTGGGCAAAGAGAGGAATTTGTTATTATCATCTACAACAGAACATAGTCCAAAAGTTCAAGGGAAAGCACATACTGTTGTACTTGGTCAAAGGCGCTGCTTATGCACATACGCTCTTCGATTTTAATCGCTACATGGATGAGATACGGAGTATAAACCCAGACCTTGCAACTTATTTGGAGGATGCTGACGTCTCTTTATGGTCACGAGTGCACTTTCAAGGTGACAGATACAACATAAAGACTAGCAACATCGCAGAATCTATTAACTCTGCACTTAAGCCAGCCAGAGGATTCCCCATCTCATTCCTTCTTGAATTTATACGGGAGAAGCTTGGAAGGTGGTTTTTTAAAAGGAGAGAAGATGCTTTAAGTCTCACATCACAACATAGTCGTGGGGTTGAAAAAATATTGGCTATTCGGGAAGAGTATGCAGATATGATGAAAGTGGAACGGATTGATGGTTGGCGATTTGTTGTGAGAGGAGGACACCGAGATTGTATTGTTGACTTGGAACTTCGAAGGTGCCAATGTGGTGTGTTCGATATTGAGAAGATACCTTGTTCACATGCCATTGCAGCTGCAAAAGATGTAAACATTCATGTCTCTACTCTTGTATGCCAATCCTATTCAAAGGAGTATCTTTATGCAGCATACGCAGCAAATATTTATCCCAAAAGTGAGGATTTGGAAGCTCTCAAGTGAGGATTTGGAAGCTCCCGAAAGTGAGGACTTGGAAGCCCCAAAAGTGAGGATCTGGAAGCTTCTGAAAGTTGAGGACACATCACCTACTGATGAAGATTTGGAAGCTCTCAGCAAAGAAGGGACAAAGAAGCTTCGAACAAGCATAAATGCCTTCCTCCTGCTGTCAAGCGTGGTCCGGGTAGGCAAAAGAAATCGAGGTGGCAAACTTGGCTTGAAATTTCTAGGATGAGGGGAAACAAACCACGCTATAGTTGCTCCCAGTGCAAGAAACCGGGCCACACCCGTCCTAATGTCCAGGATGAAAGGTCTTATGTATTGAACTTATGTTGGATTTGGCTTATGTATTGAACTATATGAACTAAGTATTGTTGCTTTGGATGTTGTCTTATGTATTGAACTTATTTGGATTTGTGGATTTTTAGTCAATATTGAACTTATGAGTTGTATTGTTGCTTTGGATGTTGTCTTATGTGATGAATGTTGTTTGTAGGTCTTTAGACAGGTTTATTACATGTCTGCTTTCGGCCGAGCAGACTTTTTAGTTAGTGACTATGAATGAAGTCTATAGTTTTTTCGTTGAATTTGTCAAAAACAAGAGTACTGATGTAATGAAAAAAAAAAGAATAATACTGATAATCTCTGATACAAAAGAAGCTGCCTCATTGTCTAGCAGCAGACTTAAGTATTAGTCTTCTTTAAAAGAAGACTTTCACAGAAGTCTGCTGCATGCAAAATACATAGTCTGTTACAACTACAAGTCTGGTACAAAAACCTACTACATCAGTCTGCTACTCACAGCACAATACAATAGTCTGGTAAAAAAAATCTACTAGATATATCCGTTGAGGAAAGTCACCCAAAAAAACTTCAAACTTTCCTCCAATTCTACCCCAAAAGTGAACTGCAAACCTTACTCATAAACAAGTGCAGTTTTGTACTCTCTAGTTTCTGTGCCGTTTATGTTGGTCTCGTCAAATATCTCTGCCGCTAGCTTCGCCCTCATTTGTTTCACATTCTTATCACAGAAGTCATGAAACGGGAATGCCAAGCCAAGTGCATGACATTCTATGTACTTCAAACAGTACACTCCACAATCACCACTTTGTACATTCTGTGGTGTCTCGGTTGCTGGGACCCTCTCATGTGTGAAATCAACCGTGTACAACTCCCTGTCCTCACCGCGAGATAGCATATGCAGCATGTACGGCAGCATGTGCGCAATAGGCTTCACAGCCTCGGCAATTTCCTTATCGTCGGTGTGACCAACAAAACTGTCCCAAATCACTATGTGTCTCCTCGGGATTGATATCCAACAAGCTACCCAATGATCCTCGTTGATAAACAATGGCACATATATATCATCAATCTCTAGCACCCATGTTTTGTCTGATCTGCAATAAGCTGGGTGCTCGCCAGTGTAGTAGTATAAGGCCCCGGACGGGAGCAGTTTACCTGAGCCGTCGGGATTGGCAGGAGAGTTCAAAAACTCTTTGTACTTTGCTGACCAAATTTGAGTGAACGCAGTATCCAGCAGGCAAATTCTGTCCGACCTAAACCATTCTGGGTGCTTCGTGTACCGGAGTCTTAAGAGATTAATCCCAGCATCCATGTGCTGCATTTACAAAATTAGACTTCCATCAGAAACAAGTCTACATCAGAGAGAAGTCTACATCAGAGAGAAGTCTACATACCGTGTCAATCAGCCATTTTTGGAGGAGTTAGTAGTATGTAGTACCAGTGACATGAAGAACCCTTCACCTTCTTTCGCCAGTTGCTGTCAATAATCAAAAAACCATCAAACACTACCAGTTCCTATATATAGCAGTTATGTGATTGAATGACTTACGGGTCGAGTTGCACCCAATCAATAAGAACAGAGAGCTTTTTGGGGTCAACAGGACCAAATGGGTAATATCCATGTCCTCGCTTTGGCTTGTTAGGTATGATGGACTTGGCCGTGCTATCTCCTTGAAAGGGGGATTGCTGAGAAGCAGCAAGCCTACGAATTCTGTCACTCTTAGCACGTGCCAAGATGCGAGCAGCTTTTAACTTGACGACCTGTTTCAGATTTCTCACCGAATCATAATCAATGCTTGATTGTTCTTTCTCTATTATAACAACACTCTCATCTATGCCTCCATTCTCACTCTGCATTTTTTTCAATTGAAAGAACATATTAATAACATAATTTAGAAAGTGAAACCAACAAAATGAATTCATTACACACGCAAAAGGTTCAAACATTCATATGCACACGAAGTCTGCTGCATGCAGAAAAACCAAACAAGCCAACATGAAATGAAAACAAGCTGAAACGAGAAGGAGAAAAGGTCAAACATTCCAAGTGAAAACAAGCAAAAAAACGTTCAAACATTCCAAAATAAACAAGTTACTTCTTTTTCCCTGTTTTACGGCGGCTCTTTTTCTTTTGGGGAGTTGATTTGTTACTAACCACAGTGGCTTTGTCAGTGGCTTGCTTAGCTTGGCCTCTCTTTGGTCTGTTTAGTTGAGGAGAGGCTTCCACAGCTTTAGATCCTTTCTTAGCTTGCGCTTTTCTCGGTCTGCCTCTTTTGGGAGTGGCTTGCTCGGGAATGGCTTCCTTGGGAGTGGCTTGCTCGGGAATGGCTTCCTTGGGAGTGGCTTCATCGGCTTCAGAACTGCTTTCCTCATCGTTCCTTTCTTCCTCATCTTTGCCACCTTCTTCATCATCTCTGCCACCTTCTTCATCATCACTGCCACCATTTTCCTCATCTTTGCCACCATCTTCCTCATCTTTGTTTTCCTCAGTTTTTTTATCCTCATAATTCTCTCCACCCACAATCTTCTCCATATCTTCTACCTTTTTTGCAAGGCTCTCAATCATGCGGCCCTGTGTGGTCAACAAACTCTCACATCTCCCCAATCCTTCAACCATACTAGAAGCCATGGCAGTGAGCCAAACTTTTATCTCTGCATTCAAGGTATCCTGGCCAGGGGACACACGAGCCTTCTTGCGTGGTGATTCTTCCTCAGACTCGGTGGGAGCAGAGCACAGTGACCTCTTGCTTGTCTTCACCTTTTTGTACTCAACCTTCACACTTGTCCACAGTTTGGTTCCAGTGTCAGGCCAGTGAGCTTGGTTCCATGACCATCCACTGGAAAAAATAGCCTCGATAATGTTATCAGCCTTTTTATCTCCACTTCATCATCCCAGAGAGGAAACATTTCAGAATAATCCTTCACAGTACATGTGTTAATGGTAGTCTGCAAAAAAAAATACACATTAAAGGTTAGTATGTAACCATTTTAAACACAAAATAATACATCAAATAATACATACATATATTTAAGCATACCTGTTTCTGTAACTTTTCCTTGCCATGTTTCCGGCCTTTGCCACCTAAGAAGGCAAGCAGAGGTGGAGTCGGGGTGCCTGCCAAAGGATCTGCTTCCACAGGATCTCCGTAACCAGCTGCGAATTCAGGGAGAGCGTGGTAGATCCAGACTTGAAGAACCTCAACAAAGCCATCAAGGTAGTATGACGTCTTTGTAAGGTCAGCCTTCTTCACTGAATCCATCAAGCCTTTAAATGCTACTCTTCCCCACGGATAATCTTCAAAAACCTCAAGATCCATCACTAACCTAGCCAGGGCAGCCCGTGTGGGTGTCGTGGTTCTTTGTGCCTCAATGAAGCCAGCGTAGATGGCTAGATAACCTAAGCGCTTTCGATCATCTGTAGACCATGTTTCGCACCTAGCACACGCTGTAGTTAAATCATCAATGCTTGGCCCACGCTCGAAATTCACTCCCAGCAGCTCCCAAAATGCCTTCATTTCATCAGTTACCTCAACCAAAGGATGCTCAAGATTCTTCACATACTCACAGTTCAGACCAGTGATCTCTCCAAATTCATTCAGAGAAAACCTAACTGGTTTAACACCTATAAGACTCCACAACTCATACTTCTTCTTGCAGTCAAGCTGAAATGTGAGCATATAGTGTACCAGCCTAGACGCCCATGAAAACTCCAATTCGTAGAACTTTAAAAACACTCCCAGTTTCGACTCTTTGAGCTCCTCCCATTCTTTTTCATTGAGTGCTTCACGAAGAGCAGAGAAGAGCCTTGTGTTACTACTGTAGTAGCCAATGCTTTTAGCCGGCACTGGCTCCTGCCCTACAGTAAATTGCCTTGGTGGGAAATCAAGCTGTTCCATTTTAAATCCTGCAGGAAAACAACAAAAAATTATCAAATAATTCTGCAAATCAAACAAACATAAGTATGCAGGACAAGAAGTCTACAACGAGTCAAAAGAAGTCTACACGAGTCAAAAGAAGTCTACACGAGTCAAAAGAAGTCTACACGAGTCAAAAGAAGTCTACACGAGTCAAAAGAAGTCTACACGAGTCAAAAGAAGTCTACACTAACTAGAAACAGAGATGAATCACCTTTCGTTCGCCGGAGATATGAAACGCCACTAACGTGAGAAGAAGTCACCGTCTAAAATCTAAAACAAAAAGAAGTAAAGGTGGTTACTTTATACCAAGAATCGCCCACAGACACTAAATGGAAGATATTTAACTTACCAGAGAGAAGATATGGGACTGACGAAGTGGATGGTGACTAGTTTGGGGGCGGAGATATGAAACAGCGAGAGTAGAAGCCGTGCGACTGATTGGAGGCAGAGACACCGTTCGTTCGCCAACAAGAGTAGAGAATCGCCGCCTGAGATATTCAACGAAACGAGGTAAAGTGGTTACTTTATAGCCTTAAACCTGGACAGACACTAAACCAGAGAGTAAAGAGAGATTTACTTACCGGAGAGAAACGGCTGCCTGGTTAGGGTTCGCCGGAAAATCTCCCAGGAGCAGACGGAGCAGCCGATGACGAGGTTGAGAGAAGATACAGACCGACGGAACAGACGGTGAGGAGGTTGAGCGCCGGAAACGGCGTGGTTAGGGTTCGCGAAGCGGCGTGGTTAGGGTTCGCCGGAAATCTCCCCGGAAATCGCCTTCATCGATGGCGGCAGGATTAGGGTTTTCTTAATAGAAAAAAAGCTTAGGAAATCGTATTTATATGCTGGGTAACTTTTCTGGTTAGGTTAAAAATGTTTGGTGAAGTAGATATTTGGTTAAAATTAAAATTGGTTGACTCCGGTTTGGCTAAAATCGTAGAGAGTAGACTTCTTTGTTTGTCTACCTTTTTGTCAGTCTACAATATTTTAATTTTCCTATTTTATTTTGTTGTTTTAGTAAATTTATATATGAAATACTAAATTTTTTTCTTTATTTATTAATAGTTATAATGTGTGATTTACTTTTTTATTCATAAACTCAATTTATAGAAGAAAAAATGACTTTTTGTACACTTATTACAGTAGACTGAATTGTAAGTCTACAAAACCCTAAACCACAAAACCCAAACCCTAAACCACGAAACTCAAACCCTATATGTTAGTTTGATAGGAAATTATTGTATCAAAAATCAAATTTACAAAATCTAAACTACTCAGTAATAATATGTTAATTAAACAAAAAAAACAATCAAAATCTAACTCTAAAGATCTAACCTCTAAAGATATAACATGTTATGTTATGTAACCTTTGTTACTAAACCACAAACATTGTCTCACATGGTTACCAAAATCAACATATATTTTTTTTAGCTGTTCACTTATATACAAATTTAGTTTATAAACTTCATATTAACATTTACATTGATGATTAATTAATAATTTCATAAAAATAATTTTATATATTTTTAAATGTAATTAACTAGATTAAATTACATTGTAGACTACAAATTAAGTCGACAATGTAGACCGTGTATGACATCTACGGATATGTAGACTATGTTTGTTATGTGTAGACTTACGAAGGACAGAACAGTAAAATGACTTTTATGTTTTTTTGTTTGGTCACAAGGGCTAAATAGTAGTTTTAACACTCCTTTTAAGTTGGGTTTGCAATTGATTGAATATGGGGTCTACTTTTAGGGTTGCAATCAACTTTTGGGTTGGTTTTAGCAATTCTCCCAAACAAGAATCACAAAAACGATTCTTTACATTTTTTTACAAGCAAACAAATAAGTGAGTGACGACAGAAATTTCACAATCAAGATTTATTAACCAGAGAACGATATGAATCCAAAGACAAGGAAGAGTAAAAACATTAATGTCTCCATGAATATTAATTACTGAAGAAGAGAGGAAGATGCAGAAACATTATGCATCAGTGGACCATATCCTCATTTGTCTGGAAATTAAAACCCTCACACATACGGCATCAAGGTCTGCAAGACACATGTCCCTTACTCTGATCCTTAGTTGCTCCAGTGAGAATCACGTATGCACTTGAGATTTTTTTCTTCTGTAAAATGGACGTCTCTTTTCAATGTTTTTAATCATATCACAAGATTAGCATTTCTTGGCTTCGCCGATTAGCTTTTCCTAAGGTTTTTTCCTACATAAATATATATACACTCTGTATGGCTGTAACAACACAACAGATAATACCATACACAATCTCGCTTTTTCCAAATCATTTCGAATTTTGACCCAGGTGACGAGTATCGATCATAAACTCTACTCTGTTGTCGGGTTCAACCTTCTCCATCGACTTCCTTGGAAGATGCGTCGAGATTATGAATTGAGGATTTACTTTACATTGGGTTGATTTCGATGTGTAAATTAATAAGCTTCATGGAGATTCATTCTCTCTTTAGCACATCGATTTTATTTCCGGTTTCGTTGAAGTTTAGCTTACAAGCTCGAGCAATCGCACCACATACCTACCAAAATTTGTTACGCCCAGTTTGTTTTTATTTATTGTTGGCTAAAATGTGTTTACCTAAATAAGTTTCAAAAAAAAAAATTACTAATGAATTTTCATTTAAACTGTTTTAAAAAAAAATTGTGTACACAATTCTGAAAGTTAAATACAGTAGTGAGAAAGGGAGAGAGAATAATAAAAAAATAGCATACATAAACTGAATAATATATTCCTTTTTGAAAGTGTCAATTTTAACAATTTTTTTGTTACATAAAATGTCATTTTAGAATTATAATATAATTTATACTTAGTTTTGAAATTAATTGCAAACTATATTAAGCTTATAAATAATTTTTTATTTTTCTCAAACAATATATGTTAAATATATGTGACTAAGAAACATAAATATATGACAATTATTTTCTCAATCTGTATAAAAAATATCAAAATATTAATGTCTGCACATCTTTTTACAAAGAATGTTAGCAAATATTTAATGTCTTTTTCTAGTGAAACTTGGCATTGTTGAAATGTCATCTAGTACATAGCTACAATACGTTTTAAATAAAACTGAGAAAACTTCGATTGGAACCCTGGAGTTAATCAACCATGCAATGGTGGCTACTCGCATACGAGTTATAGATCGGTAAATAACTTGTCCGAAGCTATTCCATTGAAGGCCATATTCAAAATTTGAGGGTCTAAACCCATGTGAAAAATGTCCAAAAGAATTTGGGAGAGCAAAGCCAATGTTTCACTGTGTTTGGCCAAAATCTGACCCCCGACTCCACTACACTTCACTGTGTGGCCACATAAGATTATTGTTTATGGCATATTTGAATACTCAAAGACATCAATGGACTATACCTCCCTTAAAGATTTTGTCTAGACCTTTCTACAGGCCTGAGATATCTTTAGTTTAATAAAATAAACTCTCAATTTATCGACTACATATCATGTCCGGTGTAGTGGGCAAATGGAAAAAGAGGCTTCGCATTCAATTTAACTTTGATTGGTGCCAAAAATGGATTTAGGATCTTTATGTCATGACAATTTAGAACTAGATTATCTGCTTTGGTTTTAATGTAAAAGGTATGTCTCATAAAGCGATGGAAACACAAATTTATTGATTTTTATGAAAGTAAGACGAGTTCACATACATGCGTGAGGGTATTATCTCAACCCATTATTTTTCATGATCTTGATCTTGACTAGTAGAATGGGAACATTCTTAGACCTAACTTCTCAACACGAGAAGTAGAAGTAGTAGCCGTAGTAGCATCATTATCAACCTTCACAAACTTGACGAATAAAGTCTTAGCCACATCATTTGGTGACAAGTAGCTGTGGTGCACTCAACCAAGCCCCTGGGGTGGTTCCAACGGTTCCAGATGAGGTGGTCAACTTGTAAGTGTGTGCTCCTGCAGCTTTTTCTATCTTAAACGCACTATTTGGGCTCTTCGGTTCACCACCGATGATAACGGCAGGCTCCTTGGATGCGGATGAGGAATCGACTGCCCACAACTTAGAAAACTCGGTGCAGACAGGCCATATTGGGGACCTGAACTCGATGTTTATATCGGCAGATGTGTCAATGGTGTCTCGGCCGAGAATGTTTGGATGATATCCGAAGCTAACCGGCAGGCCCGGTTGGTAGGGAAGAAGTGTTTGGGTGATGCCAAGTGGACAAAACGGAAGTATGTTAGTGGCAGCTGGAACAAGACCTCCCCGTTGTTACTCTCGGTCTTAACCGCTGGATGAAGTATTGTGCACCGACCCTAACTGGATTTCCGTTGGAATCCTTCACCTCTTCAAGGGCGTGGGTGCAGACAGCTGCAGCCAACAGGAACGTAACGAGAAAAGAAGTCTTCATTTTGATTGTTTTGTATGTGTTTTGGGGTTTGAGTGAGTTGAGTTGTAGAGAGCAAAAAACATTGTACCGGTATTTATAGGAAGTTTTCTGCTGTTAATTTTAAATTTAAAACTGCGTGGTGTTTATGGCAGTAAATCCTCTGTGGTAAATAAACCCTAAAGGTATCTATCAGCTTTAAATACTTTTTTTGGCTTTTTCCTCATCTCACATTATGATCATCCCGTGATATGGTTGGTCTCTACAACTCTACGGTAGCTGATTCAAACTTCGATCTTCAGCACGAGGAAAACAAAGACGAACGCTAACACAACCAGTGTCAACATCTTTTGTTTCTAGCCACAGATATCTCCATGAATGAGTGACGACAGAAAATTCACAAATCAAGATTTATTAGCCAGAGAACGACACGAACCATAAACAAGAAAGAGTAAAAGCATTGTCTCCATGAATTAATACAGAAGGAGAGGAAGATGCAGAAACATTATGCATTAGTGGACCATATCCTCATTTGTCTGGACATTAAAACTCTTACACGTACGACATCAGGGATTCATAGCTGCAAGACACATGTCCGTTACTGATCTGATCTTTGTAGATGCACTTGAGATTTTTTTTTCTTCTGTGAAATGGATGATTATTTTCAATGTTGTATAATCATATCACAAGAGTAGCTTTTCTTTTTGGTAAAAAAAATTAGCTTTTCTTGGTTTTGCCGATTAGCTTTTTCTAAGGTACTTTTCTACATTAATATATACTATGGCTGTACGTAACAACACAACAGCTACTTTGTAATCCAGTTGGAGGATAATGAAAATAAATAAAAGACCCAATCTTAAGGATATATTGTTCACTGTTCTAGTGTTATGAAACTCATCGCCAAATCTTGATTCTGAGAGTACACAAAGGACCATAAGCCTCAGATCAGCGAGCACAATTGCCTCATGAAAAAAAAAACAGCATCGATCAAGTCTTCTCTGTTACAAATCAGTTTGTTTGGTTTCGATCAATTGATAGGCTTCGATCAGAAACTCTTCTCTGTTATCATGTTCAAAATAATAATGACTCAACTGCCTTGTGAGACACGTTGGGATTAGGACATCAAGCGAGATTTAGGGATTACTTTAAATCCTAAAATAAATTTGGATATAAACGAGACAAACGGCCCTACTCGGTCCGACCCAAATCATCGTTCTCTCTATTTGGTTTAGGAAAATAGTTGATGATATATTACCCTTGGCCTGATTTAAATCCATAAGCCCAGCTTTCAATTTAATAGGCCCAGGTGTATCAACATTTTGGATTTGATTTAGATAATTCAGTGAAGTTTTATCAATTTGTAACAGTTTTCAACACTCAAAAGAACTTTTTATTGCTGGAGATTCTGTGCTTCATAAAATTAATTTTTAAATCTAATTTTGTTAAATAATCTACTTTTTGAAGTAAAACCATTGTACAATGACATTTGTTAGTAGAGTATCTCAAGAGTTTCAAGTTTTGACGCTCAAAAGAATTTTTTATCGCTGAAGATTATGCTTCATAAATTTATTTTTAATCTAATTTTGTTAAATAATCTACTTTCTAAAGTAAAACCATTATACAGTGACATTTGTTAATATTATGTATCTGAAAAGTTTCAAGTTTTTCATAATAGTGTTTCTTTCTCACCAACTTTTCGTTATTGATGAGATACTGTGTTTAGTTAAAAGTTAAAACTCCAGAGGTTGTCGGATCTCTAAAGTTAAGGCTAATCGTGACGTGGCGACCATCAAATCAAAAACGGCAGGTAAGGTACTTAGTCAACGGCCATCCGTTGACTGAGACGTGCTAAAACGGCAAGTTGTTTATTTATATTCCGAGGACTAAATAAACGGATCCTATTGGCTAAAGCACGTCACGGGACAAACGAAACAAATATTCCCAACACGCGCCGACTAAAACGTGCCGCGTGGTACCCAAACACCGCGCGTCGCACTGAAATGTCAAAAAAATATGCGGGGGCATTGAAACTAACGCATTCATTTCTCATGACTTTGCTTAATAAGAGCTGATCTCTCTTCAGACACAACAACAGCAATGGGGCTTTGAGAATTGTCCGAAAAAAGAAAAAAGAAAAAGAAAAAACGTGTTTACCGTGAAAGGATCTGTCTTCACGACCCGGTTTGATTCTCTTTTTAAGGATAATGGGAAAAGGCGCAATCAAAGAAGAAGAAAGCGAAAGGAAGAGACAAACATGGCAATGGCCGTTGGTGGCTTTGGTCGTTGTCTTATTAGCAGTTGCTGTCAGCTCTAGGACCGCTTCTAATGCCGGTTTCTTTCTTCACCGATCGTAACTCTTGCAGCTGCTCACTTCAGGTTCGTAATCTCAGTTACTTACGTTTTTTCGTGTTGAGACAAGAGTTAAAAGGTCAAAGCTTTGGTCTTTAGATTGAGATTAAAATAAAAAAAAAACTGAATCTTTTTGATGATATTATACACACAGGGAAGTGGTAAATACAAAGGTATAGTTGAGGACTGTTGCTGTGATTACGAAACGGTGGACAATCTCAACAGTGAGGTTTTGAATCCTTTGCTTCAAGATCTCGTCGCTACTCCGTTCTTCCGTTACTTCAAGGTCAAACTGTGGTGTGATTGCCCGTTCTGGCCAGACGATGGGATGTGTCGTCTGCGTGATTGCAGTGTCTGTGAATGTCCAGAGAACGAGTTCCCTGAGCCGTTTAAAAGGCCATACAATATTGCAGGTCTTCCTTCAGATAATCTGATTTGTCAAAGAGGGGAAGCCTCAAGCTGCTGTTGACCGCACTATAGATAACATAGCATTTAGAGGTTGGGTCGAGACTAATAACCCATGGACGCATGAGGATGACACAGATAACGGTAATGTAGTTTTAAACCAAAACCGTTTGATGCACCCTATGTATATGTGATGATGATTTAGTATTGGTGATTCAGGTGAGATGAGTTATGTAAATCTTCAATTAAACCCGGAGAGGTATACTGGTTACACTGGACCATCTGCTAGAAGGATTTGGGACTCTATATACTCAGAGAACTGCCCAAAATGTGAGTTTCTCCTCCTTCTCCTTCTCCTTCGTTTTAGTTTTGTGAGCAGAGGCGTCCCTAAGATATTGGGGGCAATAAACATTTTATTAAAGTTTTAACAATATTTTTTTTTTCACAAATTTGAGACCTTTTTCGATGTAATTTAAAAAAAAAAAAATTTGTGGTCCTAGTCCAGTGTTTCGCTTAGTTATACTCAGGAACACCACCCATGTTTGTGAGATTAAAAGACTTGTAATGTTATGTATGTACATGCAGATTCATCTGGAGAGACATGTCCAGAGAAAAAGGTTTTGTACAAACTGATATCAGGTCTTCATTCTTCAATCTCCATGCACATAGCTGGTGATTATCTTCTTGATGAGTCACGCAACCTGTGGGGACAGAACATCGAGCTGATGTATGATCGTATCCTGAGGCATCCGGACCGGTGTCAGAAACATGTACTTCACGTACCTCTTTGTGCTACGTGCTGTAACTAAAGTGAGTTAAAACTTCTTTGTCTACGGCCTTTGACAATGCCAAAGCTGAACAAGCTTTTTTAACCGACTCTTACAACGTATAATAATAGGCAACAGCGTACTTGGAGCAAGCGGAGTATGACACAGGGAACCATGCGGAAGATCTGAAAACACAGTCCTTGATTAAACAATTGTTGTACAGTCCGAATCCAAACAGCATGTCCTGTTCCGTTTGATGAAGCTAAGCTCTGGCAAGGCCAAGGTGGACCTGAATCAAACAGCAGATTCAGAAACAATTCAGGAACATAAGGTTCGTCTTTACTTGAAAGCGACGCACTCACTCATAGAGCTTTAAATATGTCTGTCGGCTAATTAAGTTAGTATGTGGTTTGCAGTGCACTGATGGATTGTGTAGGTTGTGAAAAGTGCCGGCTTTGGGGGGAAGCTTCAGGTTCAGGGTTAGGGACAGCGTTGAAAATACTTTTCTCTGTGGGAATCAAGACAAGGAGGGTGACCAAACGTGATTTCTTAACAGTGAGTTTCTTTCTGACATAAAGCATCGATGATCTGATTATATATTTTTTCTTGTCACTTTCTCTCTCCAGCTGCAACTGCAACGAAATGAAGTGATTGCACTGGTGAACCTGCTCAACCGTCTCTCTGAGTCAGTTAAAAAGGTTCACGAAATGGGACCTGACGTGGGAGAGGCTAATGGAGGATCAGATAGCTAAGACTTCAGCTAGAGACTCATGGATAGAGTATTGAAGAAGAGTATGGATCTAGCTTTCTCCTTCTGGTGAACTAATCATTTATTAGGCATTCATATGCTGTGAATTGAATGGATAGTCAGTCAGTCATTATTGTAACAAAATTTTAAAAAAAAAGAATATCATTATACAAACAGCCAAAAGATTTTGATAAAACAGAATAAGAGTAGAGATTCTTGAGGTAAAAGTAACCTATATATATATATATATACTTTATTAGTAACTCCTGATGCCCCCATAAACATAAAAACGAGCTTGTAGTCTTTTGTTGCACATTTAGACTTCAAGACTCTGTGTGCTTCTCTCGAAACCTGGCTTAGTGGGTGTAATGATAAATAATAGCCTCTCTGTTCTTTGAATGAAAAGCCAAATCTTAAATTCATTTCGTATGCTTAAACACACACAAAGAACGCTTAACTCACTATACAGTAGGATCCAACTAAATCCACAAACCACACAGGAGGATGAATAATAAATCAATCATCCTCCGTCACTTATCGGATATGGTTTTAATGTAAAAGAGGTATGTCTCATAAAGCGCCGGAAACACACAAACTTATTTGATTTATTATGAAAGTAAAGACTAGTTCATATACATACGTGCGGGTATATTTACATAAAGCGTTTGAAAACACACAAATTCATATGATTTTTTTTATGAAAGTAAAGACGAGTTCACATATATACATGCGGGTATTATATCTCAACCCATTTAATCATGGCCATGGACGAGTCTCAAGATTTGTTTTCATGATTCTTGATCTTGACTAGTAGAATGGGAAACATCCTTAGACCTAACTTTTCAACACGAGAAGTAGCACTAGTAGTAGCCTTATTAGCATCATCAGCCTCACGAACTTGACGACTAAGGTCTTAGACTCATCATTGGTGACAAGTAGCTGCGGTGCACTTAACCAAGCCCTGGGGTAGTTCCAACGGTTTCCGTACGAGGTGGTCAACTTATAAGTGTGTTCTTCTACAGTAACATTCTGTATCTTAAACGCGCTATTGCGGGTTGTGTTTACCACCGATGAAATGGCAGACTCCTTGGCAGATGAGGAGTCATCGACTGCCCATAACTTGGAGAGACTCGTTGCAGACTGGCCAGATGTCGGACCTGAACTCGATGTTTATAGAGGTGTTTGTGGTAATGAAAGTCTCTGTCGATAGTTTCTGTATATCGAAGGTAACGGGAATGCCTGTTGGTACGGAAGACGTGTTTGGGTGATGCCAAGTGGAACAAGACGGAAGTATGTTAGTGGCGGCGGAACAAGACCGCCTCCATTGTTATGCCCTCTGTCTTAACCGGCTGCATGAAGTATTTTCCCCGACCTTAACTGGATTTCCGTTGGATTCTGTAAGTGCCGTGGGCGCAGACAGCTGCAGACAAGAGGAGAGTAATGAGAAAAGAGGTCACCGAAGGCTTCTTCATATTTTTTTTGTTTTGTTTTATTTTGTTTTGTGTGGTGTTTTAGGATTTGAGTGAGTTTAAGTTGTGGAGAGCAACACACATTGTACAGGTATTTATAGGAAGTTTCTGCGGTTAAGTTTAAAAACTGTGTGGTGCATGTGACGGTTAAAAAAAATCCTCTGTGGTAAATAAAACCTAAAGGTATCTATCAGACTTAAATACTTTTTTTGGCTCTTTATTCCCATCTACGGTAATGGTAACTGATCGGAACTTCGATTTTTTTAGCACTGAGGGACATAGAAAACAAAGACGAACCATAAACTCATGGAAGAAGATAAAGATTCCAGAGCAGAGAGATAAGGAATGAGTGAAACAACGAACAAATGAATGTCAGCATCTTTGTTTCTAGCCACAATCGTTTATCTAAATTTTATTTTAAAAGTTAGTAGCTAAAAACAAGAATCACAAAATGATCTCTACATTTTTTACAAGCAAAAAAATAAGTGACGTCGACAGAAAATTC
This sequence comes from Raphanus sativus, assembly GCF_000801105.2. Lineage (NCBI taxonomy): Eukaryota > Viridiplantae > Streptophyta > Magnoliopsida > Brassicales > Brassicaceae > Raphanus > Raphanus sativus. Next base: position 2,337 of record NW_026616376.1, on the reverse strand, counting down.
ACAATTAAGATTTATAACCAGAGAATGACAGGAAGCCAAAACAAGGAAGAGTAAAAACAATGTCTCAATGAATTATACTGAAGAAGAGAGGATGATGCAGAAACAGTAATCATTAGTGGACCATATCCTCAGTTCTCCGGAGATTAGAAATCCTCACACATACGCATCAAGGATTTACAGTTGCTAGACACACATGTCCCTTATACTCTGATCCTTAGTGCTCCAGTGAGAAAATCACGTATGCACTTGAGATTTTATATTTTTTTTTGGGTCAAAACACTTGAGATTTTTCCTTTTCTGTAAAATGGACGATTCTTTTCAATGTTTTAATCATATCATAAGATTTGTTTTTTCTTTGCTTCACTGATTATTTCTAGGTTTTTTTTACGTAAATGTACGTAACAACACAACAGGCACTTTGTATTGTAAATTGTAATCTAGTTGAGGGATACTGAAAAATAAAACAAAAGTCCCAGTCTTATGATATGTTTTCATTGTTATAAAACTCTCTGTTCTTGAAATGAAAACCAAACCATTTCATATGTTTAACCACACAGGAAGATGATAATAATCAATCATCCTCATCCGATCATCTAATTGGATGAAACAAGTTCAAGTCATCAGGCGAGTTCATTGATGGTAGCTTGGCGTCATGGCCTTAATGGCAAAGTTGATGTGATTGGGAGATACGGCGTTGGGGCAAGAGTACTCCTTCTAGGAGCTGGAGCTGGTAGAATACGTTTTTGGAGCTGGTAGAATACGTTCTGCAACCGCTCAACCATGTCTGGGTTGTTTTTCCTTTTCAATGAGGTCACTATACTTGAGGCCACCGTTACTTATAATCAAAATCACCAACCCTAGCCGTCTGATACAACAAAACCTCCTCTTCGCTGCCAACAACAGCATCAGTCCTCACAGTGCCACCTCCACTGAAAAAACTCATCCTTCAAGAAAGCCACATCAGCCACAGTCACACCTCTCGCTCGTAGAGCCCGAGTTAATACTTATCACAGGCGTCTTCGTATTCCAGGTGGAGAAGGCAGCTCGAAGGATGACTCAGGAGACGACAGCGCCTCAAACTCAGTTGAGAATCTGAGCTTCTTAGCAATCTCCGGCGAATCTACGTAACTGCCACGTGGCACATCAGGCCGTTTACGCCACAGTTGACTAGATCGGGATCGCTAAGATTGCTCCACCTTCGTCAACACAGGGCTTGATTGTTCCATATCAACAACAACATCTACAATGAAATCCAGATATTCGTATTAAAACTATAACTATTCCACAATACATAAGCTTCGAGTTCCTGAATGGCTTACCGTTACTCAATTCGTAATATGAATTGAGATCTGTCATTGCAGAGTCCTTGAGAGCTCGATCACTATTTTTTTTTTGCGTGTAGAGATTGATGAGTATGAAGAAGAGCTCATTAAACTAAAACTCGTAAAATATATTTTTATGAATAATACTTCCATAATAATAACAACTGATCATGTTCTTAAATTAATAGAACACATGGATTAAATTATTTAATTTTCTTATAAAACAACTGTTATATTTATTATTTATCTTAATTGATTCATGAACTTTTATTGTATTTGGTCTAAATTTAATCTGTTTTGAAAGCTATATATTATTAAGTTATATATTTGCTATGATTTTTTACTCATGGGCTGTTGGTAGTTATTTATCATGACAATAAAAAAATATTTATAATTATATGTTATAAAGCTAACGATGACAAAAATATTATCAAGTTAATAAATAATATTTATTTTTGTCTAAAACTAACAAAATATTAAAAGTGGGTTTGTATCTGGGTTGTATAGTTATTTCTATTAATAATTTGTATGTGGAAATCATCAAAAAGAATATTCCATAAAGTCTATATAATCACATAATCATACCAATGAATAATATTATACCTCTCAATTTTAATAGTATGATAATATATACTTCATGAAATATCAAAGGCACGTTACAGTAGTTAGTTATACCTCTCACGTATGGTAGTTATTTATCATGATAATATCAAAGGCACATTACGGTTACTTCTAAAAAAGAAAGAATATTACGGTTGCATAAAATTTGTTGTTAGTGGAAAGTGGTTAATTTAAAATGCAGTTATATTTTAAGTTGGACACAACTAATATCAATAGGTCATACAGCAAAATTAATAGAATATAGATGTACAACTATAAAAACATTTTACAAATAGATTTTTTTTTTCCTTTGAATATGGTGTTCAGAATATTTCAAGATGATTTTTTTTGGATTTTCATAAAAAAAAAAAAAGTTTGTCTTTCAATCAAAACCAGATCTTAGAAAACAGAATAG
>NW_026616375.1:0-25982 GCF_000801105.2 Raphanus sativus | reverse complement strand
ACAAGAACAAGACGTGGCTACTTGTTGATAAACCGAGTGGAATAAAGGTAATTGGCCTCAAATGGATCTTCAAGATCAAGAGGAATGCTGATGGTACTATCAAGAGTTCAAAGCTCGGCTCGTGGCCTAAAGGATATGTACAAGAATCAGGGATTGATTACGATGAGGTGTTTGCACCAGTTGCTAGACTCGAAACCATTCGCCTTCTTAAGTGCTCTGGCAGCGACACAAGGGTGGCAAATACATCATCTAGACGTGAAGACGGCTTTCTTATATGGTGAGCTTAAGGAAGACGTTTATGTCGAGCAACCCGAAGGCTTTGAAGTTAAAGGAAAGAACATAAAGGTGTATAAACTTTCAAAGGCTTTGTATGGGTTAAACAAGCTCCCACGAGCTTGGAATACTAAGTTGGATCAGGTGTTAAGAGGAATGAATTTCAGTCGATGCACCAAGGAGAATGCAGTGTACCGCAAGGAAGATAAGCAAACGATTCTCATAGTTGCTATCTATGTGGACGATTTGTTCATTACGGGTAACAGTCTTGACGCCATAAGTAAATTCAAAGAGGGATGTCATCAAAGTTTGAAATGTCGGACCTAGGGAAGCTCACATACTACCTCGGGATAGAAGTATGTCAAGGCGATGATGGCATTGAACTTAAACAAGAAGCATACGCAAGGAAAGTATAGAAGAAGCTGGCTTGGAAACTGCAACCCAACCAAGATACCTATGGAATTTGGCCTAAAGGTTTCAAAGCTGAGGAAGAAGAAGAAATTGATGCTACAGGAATAGAAGGAGCGTAGGCTGTCTACGATTACTTGCCTCCACACACGACCAGACTTAGCTTTCTCGGTCGGGTGGTAGCAAGTCGTTATATGCAAAGGCCTCGTAAGTCACATGGCGATATCATAAAGTCTATATTACGATACCTACAAGACTTCTATGTTCGGTTTGAAGTACAACGTCAAGGACCAAAGAAACTGACTGGCTACAGTGATAGCAGTCACAACAAGATCAAGACGACGGCAAGAAGTACCACCGGTCACATATTCTATTTTTGGAAACTCACCAGTCACTTGGTGTTCACAGAAACAGAGCACGGTTGCACTCTCTTCATGTGAAGCAGAGTTTATGGCTGCGACTGAAGCAGGACGACAGGCCATATGGCTCCAGGAGCTTCTAAGCGAGATTACAGGCTGGAAGACAGAGAAGGTGACATCAAGATAGACAGCAAGTCGGCAATGAGGCTTACTAAGAATCCAGTGTTTCCCGTAAGAGTAAGCACATTCATAAACGCTACCATTTCATTCGTGAATGCATTGAGAGGGAGCTTTGTTGACGTCGAGCACATACGGGAACGTCACAGAAAGCCGACATTCTCACTACAGCTTTGGCAAGGATAAAATTCATTGAGATGAGAGACTTGATAGGAGTTCAAGCCTTGTCCAAGAATGATTCAAAGCTTAAGAGGGAGATTGTTGGATAAGCTTTGATAGCTTGTAGCTTGAGATATCATTAACAAGTCGGTTAAGGACAAGATAAGCTTAAATAAACCTATTAGTATTAGGAGTTATCTATTACTTGTGGGATAAGGAAAACTACTCTACTATATATACACATACCGAGTTGTGGTAATGGTATAACGATTAGAGAGAAGTTCTTAGTTTTGAGTTATTTTTCTAAGAGCTAAAGAGAGCAAGTTCTTTATATTTTGGTGAGACTTCGAGTTACTTTTAGTTTCCTCAGTACACATAAATAAAATAACTTCAGTTCACAAAACAATGTAGTTTGTTATCTCCCACTTTGTTTATAAACACATTTTGTATCTTAGTAGACATTGTTATATTCTTTAGTGACAAAAATACTAATGATTAAAAAAGGAAACTGAATCTAAATTAAGAGTAATCACATAAACCCTATAAAGATTTTTATTCTGCATCAATCAAAAATCTCAGTCCCAAAACCAAAGAATATAATGCAATGAATATAAAATTATGTTGCTATTTTCTCTTCTACCTTGCGTGTTTCCATTCCAAGCATCGCTATTTCTTCTGTTTGTATGCCCTTTTATATTATGTAGTTTTAACCTCTATCATTTTAAATATGTATGCCTTGCAAAAATGAAATGATGGAGAAGAAGCAGGAAAATGTAGAGAGAAGAAATAAAGAAAAAAAATTAAAGATGGAAAGTGACACGGAAAATAAAATCATGATCATTAGTTATTTTTCTTCTTTTGATCGTGGGGTTGAGGATAGGAGTTGGTCATTCGGCAGTTTAGAAAAACTGGAATCGCCACTCTTTTTTTTTTGAATTAATATAAATTTATTTTTCTAATATTCCACTTGTTAGAATTCTATTGGAGAAGTGACTTGTGCTTTAGTATATAGGGGATAATTAAAGTTTTGAATATTATGAAGAATATCATATCATCTACCATAATATCAAAAATCAGATCCAGAAAAATTATTATGTTCAAATAAAAGTAATTTTTATAAAATATAAACTGTTAATGTAAAATAAAATCAGTTTTTGAGATATTAAGGAAGACAAGAGATCAAAAAAAGTATTGATCAAATAACAATGGTACGATGTATTGGGATCAACAACCCTAACTCTACGCACTTGATTGTAGTAAAAATAGGTTGAATGCCTTTTACCTGCATTCTTAGGATTTTGATCTTATAATAATAGTGTATAGTCGGTGTATTCGTTAAGATTAAAAACAAATATTCGTTTATATCCTCAAATATTAAAGATTTCCTTTTATTCAAATATTTTTTATCCTTAAATATGAGTTTTTTTTTCTTACTCAGTAGGTTTTATAGAAGACATGGAAGCACACGACCATATAGCCTGAGTACGCCGAAAAAAAAACAAAGCATCGTTTATAGTTTTGATTATCTTTTCACTTTCTCGACAAATATGGTTTTGAATGAACCAAAACAATTTTTAATCAGTTTTCTTAATCGTTTTCTAGGTATTATATTTTCTTAGCTAAATAATTTGGGTGCACATGTGTATAATCGATACATTGTTATAGTGAAGACGAATAATAATAGGTTACCTTATCTTCAGTCAATACCAGTCCTGAGTTTTCATTGGCCCTATACAAAACTGAAAATAATAATTTTAATATCAATAAAATATACTAAACAATTTATGAAAAACAATATTATTATACATTTATATAACAAATAACTAACTGAAACATTTTTTAAAAGATATTTACATATTACATAGTTTAAGTAGCTTATTTATATGAAGTTTTTGTTTAGTTTTGTGTATTTATAATTTTTATGTTTAATTAGATATGCAAAACAAATTATTTAAAAGGATTTTTTTTTATATTGTGGGTACCACAAAATGTAGGCCCCGTGCAAATGCATCACAGGTATCTGTCCAGACCCGGCACTGATTCAGTACCACACCACTAGGTACTATGTTTTATCGATTAATGGATAATGATTGATTTAGAATTCAAAACAATTGTACTGTACGTGTGTGTGTGTGTTTTAACCTTCTTGAGTAAGAACAAAAAAACATATTACTGTATGTTGTCATTAATTAATGATACTCAGTCGTAATCTCTTTAATTCAAACATCGTAATCTCTTAAAATCGAACATAGAATCGACTGACAGTACTTAATACGAGATCATATATATATACTCTCTCTATTTCATATTAGTTGTTGTTCTAGGTTTATCCACAAAGATTAAGAAAATATTTTAGTTTTACGTATTTTCAAAATAAAAATATCATTACCAATACACATAACCATATTTCAACCAATAGAAAAATTAAATAGAAAATGTTATCAATAAATTTTGCATTGAGTATCGAAAACGATATTTATTTTGAAACAAAAATTATACCCTACAATGATAAATAGTTTGAAACGGAAAGAGTATTATTTTCTTTGCCAACATAAGAAATGCATATACATATCATTCCTTTTTGCGAAGATAAAAATTATTTATTTTTTCCTTATTCACTCTATTTTATAATAAGTATCATTCTAATATTTTTTATTGTTATATAAAAAGTGTCACTTTACAATTACAATGTAATTATACTTACTTTCGACTGAAGATTATTTGCAAACACAGAATTGATTTTATAAATAATTTTATTTATTTCAAATACTAGTAGTCATAAATGTGTAATTAATAAAAACTTACATATATTTCCATCAATTTCTTAATATGTGTGAAAATGTCAAAATAACGTTTATTAAGAAACGAATAGAGTATTAATTATCGTTGGAAGACTCTACAAACTGTATAGTATCCTTTAGGGGTGGGCGTTCGGGTACCCGTTCGGGTTCGGATCGGGTATTTCGGATTTTCGGGTATTTCGGTATAGGGATATTGAACCCGTTAGGGTATTTCTGTACTTCGGGTTGGGTTGGGTATTTTTAGTTCTGGTTCGGTAATTTCGGATCGGGTTCGGATATTTAGATTTTAGAAGAAATAAAAATAAAATTTTCAATTTTTTAAATTTCTTGTATTTAAAATTATAGATTTCACTTAACTGATTTTTCTATTTTTTATAGATTGAATGATTAATAGATTTGGAGATAACATTTCAAAAATAAAAATATTAATTTGGCTATTGTTTTTAAATTTTGGATGTAACTTTTGTTAATACAAGAAACAAAAAGTTTGACATGCATTTTAAATGAATATCAAATTATTTTCTTCATAATTATATATATACTATATAATCTTAAAGTATGTGTAACACCAATATAAATATTTTAAATAAAATGAGAGATGTAAACTAGAAAAATAAGGGTAAGTATACATATGTTCGGTTATCTTCGGATATCCATTCGTGTTCGGGTATTATCTGTTCGGGTTCGGATATCCAATCTCTCCTAACTTAATATCCGTTCGGGTATTTTGTTACTTCGGTTCAAAATTCGGTTCGGGTTTTTTGGGTCGGGTTCAGGTGTCACTTCCGATATCGGATAAAGTGTCCACCCTTAGTATCCTTTCGGTTACTTTCCAAATAATAGTTCCTGGAAAAAAATAGTTGTTCAGAAAAAAAAGTTCCTGAAAAAATATTTCCTTTTGCAATCTTCTAGAAGCAAAACCATTGAATATTTCCGTTCTTTTTGATCATCAAAAAAAAAAGTTTTATTTAATGGTTTTGCTTCTAGATTCTAGAAGATTAAATTAACAGATTGATGACATTTTGATTAATGATATTCATACATAATGCCTAACCCCATCTATAACGAAATCTCTCCTTTCGAGATCTTTATTCCCCTCTTTTAAAGTTATTTAGTTTTATATCATCTATGTTACAATATTTCACATAACCACTGTAATTATCACAAATCTGACTTCCTTTTTTATGTCTCAACAACTATATGGTATGATTATATCTTTCTACACAAATGTGAAATGTCTTAATGTGTGTGTGTCTCTCTCTTTCCCTCCATTTTCCTTATCCACTACCGTTCGACACGTGGCAAAATGGGTCAGAAGATGATGATAGAGATGACGCTGTCGTGTTCCATAGCTCCATATCCGCTGGATGTTCCTGCGATAAATCATCGTGATACGAACCGGGCCGGTTTAGGTTAGGGTATGGAGATCGGAGGGAAGGTAAGGCGAGGTGATCTTGATCTGCCTGGCTCTCATCGGCGGCTGCGATTGAGTACGATATGGGTCCGTTAAGCTGTGAGGCTACAAGGCGGTCTAAAGCAGACCAGCTAGTAACGAAGCTAGTGTCGACCACGTTGCTGACCTGGACAACATGATTTGTGTCGGGAGAGCTGACATGGCAGTTGTTGTTGAATGTTTGACTGTTAGGGCTCTCGAGGTTTGGGAGTTTCATGAAAGGGTCTAGATTTAGCTCTTCTTTACAAGATCGCCCCATAAGTTCTAGGAATTGCTCGAGACTATCATCGTTTAAGAACTGAGATGAAGACGACGTCCTCGCCATGCCTCCGCCGCCACTCAGGGAAGCTTCTCCGATGGGACTGTTTAGGGTTTTGTGAAGATTCTTCTTCTTGAAAATACGACACACCACCCATCCTTCGTCTTGTGATGCCTCCTCAATAATAATCACCACCTTAAATATTCAAAATAAGATAAATTTATGTTAGTGAAATTCAAGATCGCCCCATAAGTTCTAGGAATTTAAATCTCGTTTTCAAAGAGATCTTGCTTATTCCCTTTAGCCATTAGGTCTCGCTTTACTTGCAATTCGTGTTAGTTCTGCTTTCTAAACTTTTTTCTTGACTAACTGTATTAAATAGTATTTTGTAATTTCCATATGAAATATTTCGTGTCTATATATCTTTGCAATTATAATGTAAACATTTAAACATATATGGCAAGTTTTCAAAAGAAAAAAAAAACATTTAAACATAAATATACTTCTTGACGAAAATATTAGTGCATGTAACTAACTAGTAATACTTTATAAAAAAAAACTTCTATAAGGGTCAGTGGCTGATAATCAAAATAAAAAGACGAAAACTGTGATATACAATGAGATTTAACAGTCTCACATATTCAAGAGATGGTTGAATCAGATATATCATATATATAACTCGTATAAATGTTATGAAATTGATACATACCTCATGAACGGTGAGATCATCAGGGGAAATAACGTTGTCTTCGAGTCTGTACTCATGCATGATCCAGTCAGATTTTTGGCCATGAGGAGCTCGACCTTTGTAGAAAACAAGAGTCTTTCTCATCCCAATCCTACGGCCATTACTATATATGATCTTGTCGCGGCCCGTTGCTTTCCAAAATCCGACCGTCGTAGCTCGGTTAGTTCTCGTCCCTGTCGGATATTTTTTGTCCTTGTGGCTAAAGAAATACCAGTCGTTTTGAGGCGTTGTTCCTATTTTACACATCTCTGCATAACGGACAAAAACAATCAGAATAAGTTTAACATAAATTATATAGTTAACCAACCAAGCCTATCTTGTAGCTTTTTAGTAAATAACTAACCCTTAATATAAACAAGCAGCAACAACGACTAAGTGTAGAATCTCTGCACCCTAGTCATATTCTCGTAAAAGGATACACGAGAACGTCATATAGCTAAAATTCAATATACAAGATAACATTTATATAAAAGTAAACTATTCAAAACTGAACTAAGAGAGATTGTGAAAACTGAAAAGGAGAAAACTAACCCATAAAAAAATTGATTCATCTTATACAAAAAAAATAATTGTTATTTATGGAAATAAACCTTGAATATCCCAAGGCTCGAGCTTGTTAAGATCAACGTCGCGAATAACGTCGAGGTCGATCTTGATGCTATTTACTTTCTTCCGGAGATAATACTGCAGCAGCTCTTCCTCGGTCGGGTGAAACCTAAACCCAGGAGGTACTTGAGATTGTCCGTTTACTGATATGCTCATAGATTCCGACATCATGATCAACAGATTTCAAGATTATCTAAATCAAGAATCAAGATCAAGAGAACAGAGCATGTACTGTTTTTACAAAAAAATATTTAATAGCTACCAATATGAAAGTTGGAGAGTGAGAGAGCTAGAGGAGACTGAGTCAATATATATATGAGTATTGTTGTCTAAAACAAGATGCACGAGGAAAACACATGTGTCTTTTTGTACACCTTTTTTGTTTTCTTGATTACTAAATTCAACTCTTATTATAGTTTTCCATTTTGTTTTCATTTATTAATTTAAAATAAGTGTGCGTCCAATGAATTTTAGTTTTACGTTTCAATTTTCAATAGTTAATGATTATTTCAGTTTGGTGTTCTTCTCGATTATTGTTTCAACTCTTGTTATATAGTTTTGCTATATATTTCTTTGTTATTAGTTAACTAGTGTACAAATTAAAAGACGAACCTCCCTGTAAAGCCATTTGATTTCGCTTGTCTTTTTCAATAACCTATCATCATATCGACAAACTACAATTATTTGAATGTTACCTTCGTCCATGTATTCACTATTTTTCTAGAACGAAAAAACACATACACTTTTTTTTTTTGGCATCAAACACGTACACTACTAAAACTCCAACTCAGGAATATAAAAGTTTTGAAAAATCTATATTGATCTCTTTTATATGTTTTCAAGACCTTATTTCTGTATATTTACATATCTGTCAATTAGTAGATATCGTGAGGATTAACAAATGAAAAAAAAAAAGGTAGGGCTGGGCATTTTATTCCGTTAAATTTCATTCGATTCGTTATCCGTTACTATTCGATCCGAAAATTCCGGATATCCGCAAGCTTTCGAAGGAAAGCAAATAATAGAATTCAATATCCGTTAAAATTAAAGCAAATCACAAATATTAAAATTTTGGGAAGCGAATATCCGATCCGATCTGTCAAATAATAAATACATGTATATTTTGATTGTATTTAAAGTTTTAAATGTATAAAATTATATAATTACTATTCTAACATATGATTTAATAGATTCTATTCACATTATTACTTATATAAAAATATTACATAAAAAAAAGAGAAAACATTTATAACAATTATATTTTTTCTTAATTGTTAACTAAGTTTTAAAATTTATAAAATATGTAGATTCACTACTTCTTTTAATTTTTATCTTTTATATAATAAAAAAAATATTTTACAAACAAATTTGAATCAAATTTTTAAGATTTTCGTATTAATCAAAACAAATGAGATATTCATAAGTATCTGCAAATATCTGTTAATTTTCCGGATATCCGTTTTTCCGAATATCCATATTTTTTCGAAGCAAAGCAAATCGAAAAATTAGATATCTGTAACATTCGAAGCAAATCACAAATACCTTCAAAAATTCGGATATCCAATCCGTGCCCAGGTCCAGATGTAGTTATCAAAAGGAAAAAGGTAGGGCCAGAAGGCAACTAGATTGTAGGAAGCAAGCCCACATCCTAACGATGACCCTTGACCTTAAAAATCTCTTAGAAAAGCTCCCTTTAAACAAATTAACAGCCCACAGTCATCGTAATAACCAATAGTAATGCATCCCCTATTTTTATTGTTGGAAAACTATTTCAAAAGCATTTTTTTTCTATTCAGTTTTGCTAATATTCATAAATGTGCTCTCCATTTAAAAGCACACTTATCATTTTAGAAAAACTAATGGCTTGACTGGTCGGTGCCGTATCTTTAACTTTTTATTTAGAACTTTTTCTTACCAAAAACTTTAGAATTTAAGTTGTAAATAGTTTAGGTGTGACTTTAATTGCTTTTGTTGTGATTTATTTCCAAAAAGATCTAAAACAATAACTAAAAGTCTTGCATGTCTGTAAGCTTTTCTCCGGAAGATGTGGCCTTTTCATCGATAATTAAACATTTCACTACAAAAACTCAAAAAGTGATTTAGTATTCATATATATCGAACGGTAAATATTAAAAATCTGATTGAAAGGCATATGTGATTTTCTTGGGTGCAACAGACATATTTAGGTGATTAATTAGAACAAACTAAACGTAATAAATGTAATTAGTAGCGGAATGAAATGAACTGGCTATGTCGAAAAATTTGAAAAAATGTCTCGTGATGTCTTTCATAAAATGATCATATAGTTTATATTAATAGATATTTTCAGCTTTTCACAGATACTAAATTAATTAATTGATTGTAATGTTTTATTTTTGTGATTAGCAATCTTTGATAACTTTAAATTAATAATAACTTAATAAACTTAATTACTTGATATACATTTTACAATTTCCTATTACTAACTAATAATATATATAGAAAATTCAAAATTTCTGTCTTTAAAACATTCTCTTTCTGAAACAAGTATTGAATAATTTTAACATTTCACTTAAACTTTATAGTTAATATTTTAATGACCCAAATTATCATTTTTCTTTTCTTTTCTTTTTCATTATTTATTTTTTTGGTTGTTGGTAGTCAACATAAAGGTGAGGAGATAGGAAAATAATGATGACGTCAAAAGTCGCGTAGTTATAACTACTATGAGTACGTATACATTTTTTTTTTCTATTTCTAACATAAATCCGTATACATATTGTGTAGGAAGTAGAAACTTTTTTTTCTAAGTGTAGGAAATAGAAACTTAGCTAAAGAAAGCAAAACTTTAGGACATGACTAATCCCGGTTTTTATCTAGAGTTTTTAATTCATAATTTGATATTTTTTATTTCTTACATTTTTTAGTTAAGAGACATATTTTTATTATTTCTTATTTAAAAGATGATTTTTAATTTTTTAAAAATTAAAATATAAGAAAAAATAAAAATCAATTTTTAGCCAAAACTAAGAACTTAACTTAAAAAACTGAGGTTAATCATGGTCTGAGTTAATGTGATTATTGACAGTGAGTTGGAAGAAGACTTTGTTTAAGATTAGTTAAGTGACCTTTTTGCAATTTTCTGAACACAGAATCATTTCGTTTGTTTCGATTCCAGAATTCCATGCCTCTAATCATTATTTTAAACTTGATTACTGACATTGCACCCAACTTTTTGTGTGTCTCTCAATTCCATCTCTTTATTGGGTGAGCTATAAGAAAAACGAAATTATAATTAAAATTAAAGCACAAAGTTTAAAAATTTACAGGTTATTAGTTATTTTCCGTGACGAGGACATATTTTCTGGCAAATGGACTATGAGTTATCTTCGAGATATTTGGCACAAACATAAACCAGAATTTCTATTCTTGTCTGAAACAAAACAAGATGCAGAGTTTTTACAAGATCTTCAGGCGCATTTTGGTTATGATAATTTGGTTACGGTGGATCCGAATGGAAGAAGTGGAGGCCTAGCACTCTTCTATAATAATATTTTTCAGGTTCAGGTTTTGTATACGAGTAATAGAATGATAGATGTCGAAGCGGTTACCCTTGGTAAAAAAGTTTTTTTAACATTTGTTTATGGTGATCCGGTACAGAAACTGAGGGAACATGTATGGGAGAGATTGACACGGTATGGGTTAGCGAGATCGGACCCATGGTTTATAATTGGTGATTTGAATGAAATTACTGGTAATCATGAGAAAGAGGGAGGTGCGCTACGGAGTGCCAATTCCTTTGTCCCCTTTAATGACATGATAAGGAATAGTGGGTTACTCGAATTCCCGGCACGGGGAAATAAAATGTCGTGGCAGGGTAGGCGTGGAAAGGGTAAAAGGGCTTTTACGGTCAGATGTCGTTTAGATCGTGCACTAGCCAACGAGGAATGGCATACTCTCTTTCCGGCTTCGTACACGGAATATTTAGGAATGGTCGGATCAGACCATAGACCGGTAGTTGCATTTATTGAAGATAAAGTCCGGAGACGAAAGGGACAATTTCGTTTTGATAAAAGATGGATTGGGCAAGAAGGTCTTTTGGAATCAATAGCCTCGGGATGGCAGGAATCTGGCCCTGGCATATCAGAGGACATAGTTTCAAAAATTAGTAATTGTAGACACGAAATTGCGGCTTGGAGGAAAAATAACCCGCCATATGGGAAGGACAAGATTGCAGAACTTCAAAAGGCATTGGAAGAGGTACAAACTGATGATTCAAGATCGCAAGAGGAGATCATTGAGGTTTCTAGGAAATTACAGGATGCATATAAGGACGAAGAGGAGTATTGGCACCAGAAAAGCCGAAATATGTGGTACTCATCGGGGGACCTAAATACTAACTTCTATCATGCTCTAACAAGGCAAAGACGGATCCGTAATAGGATTGTGGGCCTCTATGATGAGGCAGGTACTTGGATAACGAATGAGGATGGAGTGGAAAAGGTGGCCGTGGATTATTTCGGGCACCTGTTCACGACTACTGATCCTTCCAATTTTGATAATTTTCTGGAGGAGGTAACACCAGCTATATCATTTCAGATGAATCAACGTCTTCTCCGGGTAGCAACGGAGGAAGAGGTGAAACAAGCTTTATTTATGATGCACCCAGAAAAGGCACCGGGACCGGATGGAATGACTGCTCTATTTTTTCAGATTTCTTGGCACATTATAAAGGATGATCTGGTGGATTTGGTTAATCATTTTCTAGCTACAGGAGACATGGATCCAAGGTTGAATCTTACCAATATTTGTATGATTCCAAAAACGGAAAGACCTACCAGAATGACAGAGTTGAGACCCATCAGTCTCTGTAATGTAGGATACAAGATTATATCCAAGGTGCTGTGTGAGAGGCTGAAAGTTTGTCTTCCAAGACTTATATCGGAAACACAATCGGCTTTTGTACCAGGGAGGTTGATTTCAGATAATATTCTGATTGCTCAAGAGATGTTTCATGGTTTGAGGACAAATAAATCATGTCAAAATAAGTATATGGCGATTAAGACGGATATGAGTAAAGCATATGATAGGGTGGAATGGGATTTTATTCAAGCACTACTCAATAAACTAGGTTTTGATCCACATTGGACAAAACTAATGATGGAATGTATTTCTTCGGTTCAGTATCAGGTTTTACTAAATGGTCAACCAAAGGGACTTATAACGCCACAAAGGGGTCTTAGGCAGGGGGATCCACTATCCCCATATCTTTTTATTTTGTGTACAGAGGCTCTGATTGCAAATATCAAAAAGGCGGAACAAGGAAAACAATTGACGGGAATGAAAGTAGCGAGAGCTTGCCCATCAATATCTCACCTGCTGTTTGCAGATGATAGTCTTTTCTTTTGTAAGGCACAGAGGGATGAATGTGAGACTATTCTCAGGATTCTTAAGGAATATGAAGCAGTCTCGGGCCAACTGATTAATTTTCAAAAATCATCTATTCAATTTGGGCATAAGATTGAGGAATCAAGGAGGCAGGAAATGAGGGATATATTGGGGATTCAGAATATAGGAGGTATGGGGTCATATCTGGGATTACCAGAAAATCTCAGTGGATCTAAGGTACAAGTATTTGGATTCGTACAAGATCGAGTGGACACAAGAATTAATGGATGGACTTTTCGGTACTTTACTAAAGGTGGGAAGGAAGTGGTCATTAAGTCGGTCGTTACGGCTTTACCAAACCATGTGATGTCCTGCTATCAACTACCAAAAACAATAATAAAGAAACTTACGAGTACGGTCGCCAAATTTTGGTGGAGTCCTGGGGGAAGTACGAAAGGCATACATTGGAAATCATGGGATAAGGTGTGCCTTCCTAAGGAGGAGGGTGGTTTGGGTTTTAAGGATATTATGAATTTCAATACGGCAATGCTTGGAAAACAACTTTGGCGTCTAATAAATAAACCGGATACTCTATTCGCTAGAGTATTCAAGGGTCGGTATTTCAGGAATGCTTCACCCCTGGAACCAATCCGTTCTTACTCCCCATCATATGGTTGGAGGAGTATCGTATCTGCTCGATCTCTGGTTAGCAAAGGACTAATTAAAAGGGTGGGAACAGGTTCATCTATCTCAGTATGGAATGACCCTTGGCTCCCAACCACTCGCCCGAGACCTGCAAACAAAAATCATCACAATTTACTTCCGGACCTCACGGTTGACTCTCTTATTACTCCAGGTTCTAGGACGTGGAACTCACAAGCCATTCGGGCCTTGGTGGATCCATTGGACGCAAAGATAATCGAAAGTATACCTCTTAGTAGGTTTTGTATAGAGGATAAGGATGGCTGGCATTTCACAAACAATGGGAAATATACGGTTAAATCAGGATATGAGGTGGAAAGGGTTTACCCTGACAAAGAAAAACAACCAGTTTTCTATGGACCGACAGTAGATGCTTTGAAAGCTTTTTGTTGGCAGGTTAAGTGTCCACCAAAAATTAAGCACTTTCTTTGGCAAATTGTATCAGGGTGTGTTGCGGTCAAGAAGAATTTAAAAACCCGAGGTATGAAAGGGGAAATTAATTGCGATAGATGTGGGAGTGTGGAGGAATCTTTGAATCATGTTTTCTTTGAATGTCCTCCAGCGCGGCAAATATGGGCATTGTCAACAATACCAACAAATCCAAATGTTTTCCCATCGGAATCATTGTTTGTTAACATGGATCACTTATTCTGGAGAGTTTTACCCAAGATGAATGATCATCAGTTTGCATGGATCCTATGGTATATTTGGAAAGCAAGGAACAACAAGGTTTTTAGTAACCTGGATATTGATCCCATGGATACACTAAAGTTGGCAGAAACGGAATCTACTATGTGGGCTGCGGCACAAGATTTGACTATCCGACAATCCATACTACCACAAGTGCATCAGCCTCCCTCAATCCCAGGGAGATGGTGCTTCACAGATGGCTCGTGGAAGGATAAGGATTCATTCTCGGGACAAGGTTGGTTTAGTACTCTGGAAGGATATGAGGGTTTAATGGGGGCACGAAATGTTCGGGCAAGTATGTCTCCCCTTCACTCGGAGGTGGAAGCATTGATTTGGGCAATGGAATGTATGAGGAATTTACGACAGTATCAGGTTACGTTTGCAACGGATTGTTCTCAATTGGTGAAGATGGTTTCGGAACCAGAAGAGTGGCCGGCGTTTGCAAGTTATCTGGCGGATATCAGGAGTTTACAAAGTAGTTTCCATAGCTCACAGCTCATTCATGTACCAAGGACGGCAAATTCAAAGGCGGATCGTTTAGCACGCAGTGCCAGACAACAATCGTCTTTTGTCATTCACATGGATGCAGAGCTACCAGTTTGGTGTACAGAGTCAATATGAGTCTGTATGTTTGACGACAAAAAAAAAAAAAAAAAATCAAACAACACAGCTTTCTTTTATTTATTCTCATATTATAAAAATGTTGTGTAAAAAGTAAAATCTTTCAAAAAATGGTTTGCCCAAAAAAAAGTAAAGCTTTCAAACACTATTTTTTTTAAAGTACTTTCTTTATTTTATATTAATTGTCGCTTTATAATTTTTGTTACATAATAAGTGTTATTTTACAATTTCAGTATAATTTATATTTACTTTAAACTCAGTATCAAAATGCATGTTGATCAAAAAAAAATACAAAATGCATTACTTTTATAAATAAATTTATTTAACGAAATGCTATTGGTAAATTGATGAAATTAATGAAATCATAAGTGAGTTTTAATCAGTTTCTTAACATGTGTGAAAATATCTAATTAACACTCTTTGTGAAACATATGGAGTACATAGTATACATGTCAGCAGTTGGTATAATATTTCCTCCGTTTTATAATAAACATACTATTAAAAAGTGATTAAAAATATTTAATTTGTTATTAATTACACATATTTGACTAATAATTATTTGATATAAATAAAATTATTTACAAAATTAATGTAATTTGTAATTATTTTTTCAGATGGAAATAAATATAATTTACTTTGAAATTTTAAAGTGGTATTTATTGTGTAACAAAAAAATGGTAGAATAACACTTATTTCGAAACAGAAAAGTATATTCCAAGTAATAGTTTTCTTTTTTATCTCCCTATCTAATAAAAATTTTACATTTAAACTAAAAATACTTTATCAACCAATATTATTATTTTTTTGAACATCAACCAATATTATTACAAAGAAAATATGTCCTCGTCACGGAAAATAACTAATAACCTGTAAATTTTTAAACTTTGTGCTTTAATTTTAATTATAATTTCGTTTTTCTTATAGCTCACCCAATAAAGAGATGGAATTGAGAGACACACAAAAAGTTGGGTGCAATGTCAGTAATCAAGTTTAAAATAATGATTAGAGGCATGGAATTCTGGAATCGAAACAAACGAAATGATTCTGTGTTCAGAAAATTGCAAAAAGGTCACTTAACTAATCTTAAACAAAGTCTTCTTCCAACTCACTGTCAATAATCACATTAACTCAGACCATGATTAACCTCAGTTTTTTAAGTTAAGTTCTTAGTTTTGGCTAAAAAATTGATTTTTATTTTTTCTTATATTTTAATTTTTAAAAAATTAAAAATCATCTTTTAAATAAGAAATAATAAAAATATGTCTCTTAACTAAAAAATGTAAGAAATAAAAAATATCAAATTATGAATTAAAAACTCTAGATAAAAACCGGGATTAGTCATGTCCTAAAGTTTTGCTTTCTTTAGCTAAGTTTCTATTTCCTACACTTAGAAAAAAAAGTTTCTACTTCCTACACAATATGTATACGGATTTATGTTAGAAATAGAAAAAAAAAATGTATACGTACTCATAGTAGTTATAACTACGCGACTTTTGACGTCATCATTATTTTCCTATCTCCTCACCTTTATGTTGACTACCAACAACCAAAAAAATAAATAATGAAAAAGAAAAGAAAAGAAAAATGATAATTTGGGTCATTAAAATATTAACTATAAAGTTTAAGTGAAATGTTAAAATTATTCAATACTTGTTTCAGAAAGAGAATGTTTTAAAGACAGAAATTTTGAATTTTCTATATATATTATTAGTTAGTAATAGGAAATTGTAAAATGTATATCAAGTAATTAAGTTTATTAAGTTATTATTAATTTAAAGTTATCAAAGATTGCTAATCACAAAAATAAAACATTACAATCAATTAATTAATTTAGTATCTGTGAAAAGCTGAAAATATCTATTAATATAAACTATATGATCATTTTATGAAAGACATCACGAGACATTTTTTCAAATTTTTCGACATAGCCAGTTCATTTCATTCCGCTACTAATTACATTTATTACGTTTAGTTTGTTCTAATTAATCACCTAAATATGTCTGTTGCACCCAAGAAAATCACATATGCCTTTCAATCAGATTTTTAATATTTACCGTTCGATATATATGAATACTAAATCACTTTTTGAGTTTTTGTAGTGAAATGTTTAATTATCGATGAAAAGGCCACATCTTCCGGAGAAAAGCTTACAGACATGCAAGACTTTTAGTTATTGTTTTAGATCTTTTTGGAAATAAATCACAACAAAAGCAATTAAAGTCACACCTAAACTATTTACAACTTAAATTCTAAAGTTTTTGGTAAGAAAAAGTTCTAAATAAAAAGTTAAAGATACGGCACCGACCAGTCAAGCCATTAGTTTTTCTAAAATGATAAGTGTGCTTTTAAATGGAGAGCACATTTATGAATATTAGCAAAACTGAATAGAAAAAAAATGCTTTTGAAATAGTTTTCCAACAATAAAAATAGGGGATGCATTACTATTGGTTATTACGATGACTGTGGGCTGTTAATTTGTTTAAAGGGAGCTTTTCTAAGAGATTTTTAAGGTCAAGGGTCATCGTTAGGATGTGGGCTTGCTTCCTACAATCTAGTTGCCTTCTGGCCCTACCTTTTTCCTTTTGATAACTACATCTGGACCTGGGCACGGATTGGATATCCGAATTTTTGAAGGTATTTGTGATTTGCTTCGAATGTTACAGATATCTAATTTTTCGATTTGCTTTGCTTCGAAAAAATATGGATATTCGGAAAAACGGATATCCGGAAAATTAACAGATATTTGCAGATACTTATGAATATCTCATTTGTTTTGATTAATACGAAAATCTTAAAAATTTGATTCAAATTTGTTTGTAAAATATTTTTTTTATTATATAAAAGATAAAAATTAAAAGAAGTAGTGAATCTACATATTTTATAAATTTTAAAACTTAGTTAACAATTAAGAAAAAATATAATTGTTATAAATGTTTTCTCTTTTTTTTTATGTAATATTTTTATATAAGTAATAATGTGAATAGAATCTATTAAATCATATGTTAGAATAGTAATTATATAATTTTATACATTTAAAACTTTAAATACAATCAAAATATACATGTATTTATTATTTGACAGATCGGATCGGATATTCGCTTCCCAAAATTTTAATATTTGTGATTTGCTTTAATTTTAACGGATATTGAATTCTATTATTTGCTTTCCTTCGAAAGCTTGCGGATATCCGGAATTTTCGGATCGAATAGTAACGGATAACGAATCGAATGAAATTTAACGGAATAAAATGCCCAGCCCTACCTTTTTTTTTTCATTTGTTAATCCTCACGATATCTACTAATTGACAGATATGTAAATATACAGAAATAAGGTCTTGAAAACATATAAAAGAGATCAATATAGATTTTTCAAAACTTTTATATTCCTGAGTTGGAGTTTTAGTAGTGTACGTGTTTGATGCCAAAAAAAAAAGTGTATGTGTTTTTTCGTTCTAGAAAAATAGTGAATACATGGACGAAGGTAACATTCAAATAATTGTAGTTTGTCGATATGATGATAGGTTATTGAAAAAGACAAGCGAAATCAAATGGCTTTACAGGGAGGTTCGTCTTTTAATTTGTACACTAGTTAACTAATAACAAAGAAATATATAGCAAAACTATATAACAAGAGTTGAAACAATAATCGAGAAGAACACCAAACTGAAATAATCATTAACTATTGAAAATTGAAACGTAAAACTAAAATTCATTGGACGCACACTTATTTTAAATTAATAAATGAAAACAAAATGGAAAACTATAATAAGAGTTGAATTTAGTAATCAAGAAAACAAAAAAGGTGTACAAAAAGACACATGTGTTTTCCTCGTGCATCTTGTTTTAGACAACAATACTCATATATATATTGACTCAGTCTCCTCTAGCTCTCTCACTCTCCAACTTTCATATTGGTAGCTATTAAATATTTTTTTGTAAAAACAGTACATGCTCTGTTCTCTTGATCTTGATTCTTGATTTAGATAATCTTGAAATCTGTTGATCATGATGTCGGAATCTATGAGCATATCAGTAAACGGACAATCTCAAGTACCTCCTGGGTTTAGGTTTCACCCGACCGAGGAAGAGCTGCTGCAGTATTATCTCCGGAAGAAAGTAAATAGCATCAAGATCGACCTCGACGTTATTCGCGACGTTGATCTTAACAAGCTCGAGCCTTGGGATATTCAAGGTTTATTTCCATAAATAACAATTATTTTTTTTGTATAAGATGAATCAATTTTTTATGGGTTAGTTTTCTCCTTTTCAGTTTTCACAATCTCTCTTAGTTCAGTTTTGAATAGTTTACTTTTATATAAATGTTATCTTGTATATTGAATTTTAGCTATATGACGTTCTCGTGTATCCTTTTACGAGAATATGACTAGGGTGCAGAGATTCTACACTTAGTCGTTGTTGCTGCTTGTTTATATTAAGGGTTAGTTATTTACTAAAAAGCTACAAGATAGGCTTGGTTGGTTAACTATATAATTTATGTTAAACTTATTCTGATTGTTTTTGTCCGTTATGCAGAGATGTGTAAAATAGGAACAACGCCTCAAAACGACTGGTATTTCTTTAGCCACAAGGACAAAAAATATCCGACAGGGACGAGAACTAACCGAGCTACGACGGTCGGATTTTGGAAAGCAACGGGCCGCGACAAGATCATATATAGTAATGGCCGTAGGATTGGGATGAGAAAGACTCTTGTTTTCTACAAAGGTCGAGCTCCTCATGGCCAAAAATCTGACTGGATCATGCATGAGTACAGACTCGAAGACAACGTTATTTCCCCTGATGATCTCACCGTTCATGAGGTATGTATCAATTTCATAACATTTATACGAGTTATATATATGATATATCTGATTCAACCATCTCTTGAATATGTGAGACTGTTAAATCTCATTGTATATCACAGTTTTCGTCTTTTTATTTTGATTATCAGCCACTGACCCTTATAGAAGTTTTTTTTTATAAAAGTATTACTAGTTAGTTACATGCACTAATATTTTCGTCAAGAAGTATATTTATGTTTAAATGTTTTTTTTTTCTTTTGAAAACTTGCCATATATGTTTAAATGTTTACATTATAATTGCAAAGATATATAGACACGAAATATTTCATATGGAAATTACAAAATACTATTTAATACAGTTAGTCAAGAAAAAAGTTTAGAAAGCAGAACTAACACGAATTGCAAGTAAAGCGAGACCTAATGGCTAAAGGGAATAAGCAAGATCTCTTTGAAAACGAGATTTAAATTCCTAGAACTTATGGGGCGATCTTGAATTTCACTAACATAAATTTATCTTATTTTGAATATTTAAGGTGGTGATTATTATTGAGGAGGCATCACAAGACGAAGGATGGGTGGTGTGTCGTATTTTCAAGAAGAAGAATCTTCACAAAACCCTAAACAGTCCCATCGGAGAAGCTTCCCTGAGTGGCGGCGGAGGCATGGCGAGGACGTCGTCTTCATCTCAGTTCTTAAACGATGATAGTCTCGAGCAATTCCTAGAACTTATGGGGCGATCTTGTAAAGAAGAGCTAAATCTAGACCCTTTCATGAAACTCCCAAACCTCGAGAGCCCTAACAGTCAAACATTCAACAACAACTGCCATGTCAGCTCTCCCGACACAAATCATGTTGTCCAGGTCAGCAACGTGGTCGACACTAGCTTCGTTACTAGCTGGTCTGCTTTAGACCGCCTTGTAGCCTCACAGCTTAACGGACCCATATCGTACTCAATCGCAGCCGCCGATGAGAGCCAGGCAGATCAAGATCACCTCGCCTTACCTTCCCTCCGATCTCCATACCCTAACCTAAACCGGCCCGGTTCGTATCACGATGATTTATCGCAGGAACATCCAGCGGATATGGAGCTATGGAACACGACAGCGTCATCTCTATCATCATCTTCTGACCCATTTTGCCACGTGTCGAACGGTAGTGGATAAGGAAAATGGAGGGAAAGAGAGAGACACACACACATTAAGACATTTCACATTTGTGTAGAAAGATATAATCATACCATATAGTTGTTGAGACATAAAAAAGGAAGTCAGATTTGTGATAATTACAGTGGTTATGTGAAATATTGTAACATAGATGATATAAAACTAAATAACTTTAAAAGAGGGGAATAAAGATCTCGAAAGGAGAGATTTCGTTATAGATGGGGTTAGGCATTATGTATGAATATCATTAATCAAAATGTCATCAATCTGTTAATTTAATCTTCTAGAATCTAGAAGCAAAACCATTAAATAAAACTTTTTTTTTTGATGATCAAAAAGAACGGAAATATTCAATGGTTTTGCTTCTAGAAGATTGCAAAAGGAAATATTTTTTTCAGGAACTTTTTTTTCTGAACAACTATTTTTTTCCAGGAACTATTATTTGGAAAGTAACCGAAAGGATACTAAGGGTGGACACTTTATCCGATATCGGAAGTGACACCTGAACCCGACCCAAAAAACCCGAACCGAATTTTGAACCGAAGTAACAAAATACCCGAACGGATATTAAGTTAGGAGAGATTGGATATCCGAACCCGAACAGATAATACCCGAACACGAATGGATATCCGAAGATAACCGAACATATGTATACTTACCCTTATTTTTCTAGTTTACATCTCTCATTTTATTTAAAATATTTATATTGGTGTTACACATACTTTAAGATTATATAGTATATATATAATTATGAAGAAAATAATTTGATATTCATTTAAAATGCATGTCAAACTTTTTGTTTCTTGTATTAACAAAAGTTACATCCAAAATTTAAAAACAATAGCCAAATTAATATTTTTATTTTTTGAAATGTTATCTCCAAATCTATTAATCATTCAATCTATAAAAAATAGAAAAATCAGTTAAGTGAAATCTATAATTTTAAATACAAGAAATTTAAAAAATTGAAAATTTTATTTTTATTTCTTCTAAAATCTAAATATCCGAACCCGATCCGAAATTACCGAACCAGAACTAAAAATACCCAACCCAACCCGAAGTACAGAAATACCCTAACGGGTTCAATATCCCTATACCGAAATACCCGAAAATCCGAAATACCCGATCCGAACCCGAACGGGTACCCGAACGCCCACCCCTAAAGGATACTATACAGTTTGTAGAGTCTTCCAACGATAATTAATACTCTATTCGTTTCTTAATAAACGTTATTTTGACATTTTCACACATATTAAGAAATTGATGGAAATATATGTAAGTTTTTATTAATTACACATTTATGACTACTAGTATTTGAAATAAATAAAATTATTTATAAAATCAATTCTGTGTTTGCAAATAATCTTCAGTCGAAAGTAAGTATAATTTACATTGTAATTGTAAAGTGACACTTTTTATATAACAATAAAAAATATTAGAATGATACTTATTATAAAATAGAGTGAATAAGGAAAAAATAAATAATTTTTATCTTCGCAAAAAGGAATGATATGTATATGCATTTCTTATGTTGGCAAAGAAAATAATACTCTTTCCGTTTCAAACTATTTATCATTGTAGGGTATAATTTTTGTTTCAAAATAAATATCGTTTTCGATACTCAATGCAAAATTTATTGATAACATTTTCTATTTAATTTTTCTATTGGTTGAAATATGGTTATGTGTATTGGTAATGATATTTTTATTTTGAAAATACGTAAAACTAAAATATTTTCTTAATCTTTGTGGATAAACCTAGAACAACAACTAATATGAAATAGAGAGAGTATATATATATGATCTCGTATTAAGTACTGTCAGTCGATTCTATGTTCGATTTTAAGAGATTACGATGTTTGAATTAAAGAGATTACGACTGAGTATCATTAATTAATGACAACATACAGTAATATGTTTTTTGTTCTTACTCAAGAAGGTTAAAACACACACACACACGTACAGTACAATTGTTTTGAATTCTAAATCAATCATTATCCATTAATCGATAAAACATAGTACCTAGTGGTGTGGTACTGAATCAGTGCCGGGTCTGGACAGATACCTGTGATGCATTTGCACGGGGCCTACATTTTTGTGGTACCCACAATATAAAAAAAAATCCTTTTAAAATAATTTGTTTTGCATATCTAATTAAACATAAAAATTATAAATACACAAAACTAAACAAAAACTTCATATAAATAAGCTACTTAAACTATGTAATATGTAAATATCTTTTAAAAAATGTTTCAGTTAGTTATTTGTTATATAAATGTATAATAAATATTGTTTTTCATAAATGTTTAGTATATTTTATTGATATTAAAATTATTATTTTCAGTTTTGTATAGGGCCAATGAAAACTCAGGACCTGGTATTGACTGAAGATAAGGTAACCTATTATTATTCGTCTTCACTATAACAATGTATCGATTATACACATGTGCACCCAAATTATTTAGCTAAGAAAATATAATACCTAGAAAACGATTAAGAAAACTGATTAAAAATTGTTTTGGTTCATTCAAAACCATATTTGTCGAGAAAGTGAAAAAGATAATCAAAACTATAACGATGCTTTTTTTTTTTTCGGCGTACTCAGGCTATATGGTCGTGTGCTTCCATGTCTTCTATAAAACCTACTGAGTAAGAAAAAAAAACTCAT
This sequence comes from Raphanus sativus, assembly GCF_000801105.2. Taxonomy (NCBI): domain Eukaryota; kingdom Viridiplantae; phylum Streptophyta; class Magnoliopsida; order Brassicales; family Brassicaceae; genus Raphanus; species Raphanus sativus. The sequence continues at coordinate 2,728 of NW_026616375.1, read as the reverse complement.
ATTTAAGGATAAAAAATATTTTGAATAAAAGGAAATCTTTAATATTTGAGGATATAAACGAATATTTGTTTTTAATCTTAACGAATACACCGACTATACACTATTATTATAAGATCAAAATCCTAAGAATGCAGGTAAAAGGCATTCAACCTATTTTTACTACAATCAAGTGCGTAGAGTTAGGGTTGTTGATCCCAATACATCGTACCATTGTTATTTGATCAATAAAACTTTTTTTGATCTCTTTGTCTTCCTTAATATCTCAAAAACTGATTTTATTTTACATTAACAGTTTATATATTTATAAAAATTACTTTTATTTGAACATAATAATTTTTCTGGATCTGATTTTTGGATATTATGGTAGATGATATGATATTCTTTCATAATATTCAAAACTTTAATTATCCCCTATATACTAAAGCACAAGTCACTTCTCCAATAGAATTCTAACAAGTGGAATATTAGAAAAATAAATTTATATTAATTCAAAAAAAAAAGAGTGCGATTCCAGTTTTTCTAAACTGCCGAATGACCAACTCCTCATATCCTCAACCCCACGATCAAAAGAAGAAAAATAACTAATGATCATGATTTTATTTTCCGTGTCACTTTCCATCTTTAATTTTTTTTCTTTATTTCTTCTCTTCTACATTTCTCTGCTTCTTCTCCATCATTTCATTTTTGCAAGGCATACATATTTAAAATGATAGAGGTTAAAACTACATAATAATAAAAGGGCATACAAACAGAAGAAATAGCGATGCTTGGAATGGAAACACGCAAGGTAGAAGAGAAAATAGCAACATAATTTTATATTCATTGCATTATATTCTTTGGTTTTGGGACTGAGATTTTTGATTGATGCAGAATAAAAATCTTTATAGGGTTTATGTGATTACTCTTAATTTAGATTCAGTTTCCTTTTTATTAATCATTAGTATTTTTGTCACTAAAGAATATAACAATGTCTACTAAGATAACAAAATGTGTTTATAAACAAAGTGGAGATAACAAACTACATTGTTTTGTGAACTGAAGTTATTTTATTTATGTGTACTGAGGAAACTAAAAGTAACTCGAAGTCTCACCAAAATATAAAGAACTTGCTCTCTTTATTGCTCTTAGAAAATAAACTCAAAACTAAGAACTTCTCTCTAATCGTTATACCATTACCACAACTCGGTATGTGTATATATAGTAGAGTAGTTTTCCTTATCCCACAAGTAATAGATAACTCCTAATACTAATAGGTTTATATTTAAGCTTATCTTGTCCTAACCGACTTGTTAATGATATCTCAAGCTACAAGCTATCAAAGCTTATCCAACAATCTCCCTCTTAAGCTTTGAATCATTCTTGGACAAGGCTTGAACTCCTATCAAGTCTCTCATCTCAATGAATTTTATCCTTGCCAAAGCTTTAGTGAGAATGTCGGCTTTCTGTGACGTTCCCGGTATGTGCTCGACGTCAACAAGCTCCCTCTCAATGCATTCACGAATGAAATGGTAGCGTTTATGAATGTGCTTACTCTTACCGTGAAACACTGGATTCTTAGTAAGCCTCATTGCCGACTTGCTGTCTATCTTGATGGTCACCTTCTCTGTCTTCCAGCCTGTAATCTCGCTTAGAAGCTCCTGGAGCCATATGGCCTGTCGTTCTGCTTCAGTCGCAGCCATAAACTCTGCTTCACATGAAGAGAGTGCAACCGTGCTCTGTTTCTGTGAACACCAAGTGACTGGTGAGTTTCCAAAAATAGAATATGTGACCGGTGGTACTTCTGCCGTCGTCTTGATCTATGTTGTGACTGCTATCACTGTGTAGCCAGTCAGTTTCTTTGTCCTTGACGTTTGTACTTCAAACCGAACATAGAAGTCCCTTGTAGGTATCGTAATATAGACTTTATGATATCGCCATGTGACTTACGAGGCCTTTGCATATAACGACTTGCTACACCGACCGAGAAAGCTAAGTCTGGTCGTGTGTGGAGCAAGTATCGTAGACAGCCTACGCTCCTTCTATATCCTGTAGCATCAATTTCTTCTTCTCCTCAGCTTTTGAAACCTTTAGGCCAAATTCCATAGGTATCTTGGTTGGGTTGCAGGTTTCCAAGCCAGCTTCTCTTATAACTTTCCTTGCGTATGCTTCTTGTTTAAGTTCAATGCCATCATCGCCTTGACATACTTCTATCCCGAGGTAGTATGTGAGCTTCCCTAGGTCCGACATTTCAAACTTTGATGACATCCCTCTTTTGAATTTACTTATGGCGTCAAGACTTACCCGTAATGAACAAATCGTCCACATAGATAGCAACTATGAGAATCGTTTGCTTATCTTCCTTGCGGTCACACTGCATTCTCCTTGGTGCATCGACTGAAATTCATTCCTCTTAACACCTGATCCAACTTAGTATTCCAAGCTCGTGGAGCTTGTTTTAACCCATACAAAGCCTTTGAAAGTTTATATACCTTATTTCTTTGCCTTTAACTTCAAAGCCTTCGGGTGCTCGACATAAACGTCTTCCTTAAGCTCACCATATAAGAAAGCCGTCTTCACGTCTAGATGATGTATTTGCCACCCTTGTGTCGCTGCCAGAGCACTTAGAAGGCGAATGGTTTTCGGGTCTAGCAACTGGTGCAAACACCTCATCGTAATCAATCCCTGATTCTTGTACATATCCTTTAGCCACGAGCCGAGCTTTGAACTTCTTGATAGTACCATCAGCATT
>NW_026616374.1:0-25987 GCF_000801105.2 Raphanus sativus | reverse complement strand
GACCAATTCAGTTTTTTTTTTAAATCACTCTTTATGAAGTTACCCAAATTTTTGTCATATAATTAATGTTACAATTCTCCATTCAAAATTTAAATATGCTTAAAATATAATTTGGCAGTACTTTGACCAGATTCAAAGTTAAGAACAATGTTTCTTTATGAATTATCGTTATTATATAGTATGGAAATTCAAGCATAACGTTGTTAGATTTTCATGGAATGAAAATTACAAAGAAATATAGCTGGTATGAATAGAAAAACATTTCCGATACCCACAAAATTATGACGAAAAAATTAAACTAATATAAAGAATTCATAACGTCTTTTTGGTATAAGAGAAGAACATGATTGAAAATTATATCCAGTTTGTCCCATACATATGTTGATTTTACTGTTATATTGGACAACATAAGAAACATTGATTCGGTTTATTATCATACATATGCTTAGCTCTCGAACAGAATACGTAACCTAATCATATGTATGCTTAGTTCATCTTATCATGTTATACCATCGTCTGGATGTCTTTTTGATTATTTCCGGCCAGGTAATATAGTAGAGCAGAGGCTTGAAATGTTTCAATGGAAGTTAATATAGTTATAGGTTATAGATTATAATTACGGTCAAAAAGAAAATATGGCAAATATCATAAAATCATACAATATGCATATGTATACGTCTAGACAATAAAGTTAGACCAGTGGCAGTAATTGTAAATACTCTAGTAATGAATGGGTCTATATTAACATGGCTGAAACTAATTCTCATGCTGACACATCAGCAAATGGCATGCCCGTAAAAATGTTGTACTTTAAAGGGTATTATTTAAAAATGCTTCTCTATTAATAAGAAAGGGATTAGCAGTTTTCCTGAGTAGGGTTTATAAAAGATTCTTTTTTTCTTTTTTGGTAAAATAACCTGAAACAAGGAACAGTGGTTTGCCGGAAAGCTTATAGGAGAGTAGTGGTGTTGTGTTTTTTTCACCTTTCGGCTATAAATACAAAACTACTATTAGTTTTCTTTTCTTAAGAAAAAATAGGAAATATGATGTTCCTTTTTCTCTGTTTCAAAAAATTAAAAATAATGATGTTCCTTTTTCAATTCAAATCTTCATCTCAACTAACAATATCATGCTTATGAGGTTTCTAAATATATTTTTCTGCATCTTTTCTAAATATATTATTATTGATAACAACAGCAGTCAACCAGATCCCGTGTCGTTTGATTTGGTTCTTCTTTTCTACCGATTATGCACATATTCCTTTCATAAAGGAGTCAATCTTCACTTATCCTAGATTGGATCCGAGATTGGTGTTAGAGTGAAGTATCTTTGAAGGAAAGGGAGACTGTGATGATGATTTTATCTTGGTTGATGTAAGGAGGGTCCAGCAGAGTCGGCATCGTTGTATGGTCCGATAAAGAATCCTCAATAAATCAATCGAGTTTCTTCTCTGTTTTTACCAATCGGTATGGAAAGGTGCTCTGAATTCAAACAGCGGCTATGGTGAAAGATGTGAATCTCAGAGACCTTGAAGAGAAAGAGATTACTTTTATTGATTTCAATACTTTCAACTTGAGGTTTTACAACGTAGAGAGTGCTCTTATATAGAGACTTATGATCTTATCATCTATGACACCTCAGCACTAGATCCAAGACATCCAAATCTGTTGTTTGTCATTATGCCGTGAGCTGTCCCGTGAGCCGTTGCAGTCGTACGCGGTATACACTTTCTCTGCTGAACGTTAAACACACTTTTGACGTGATCAACAGCCAGTTGTATCTCCTGTTGACTGGGCTGACGAGTGGGCTTGATAGCTTTAGTCTCTGGGCCTTGCACTGATCCATTTGCAGATGAGGCCTGAGCAGAGTGCTCTGTTTCAGCTGCACTAATATACCCCCTCAAACTTGGGGAAGGCGGGAACGACACACCAAGTTTGGAACGCAGTCTGAAGAAGGGCTCCTGAGCAAGTGATTTCGTAAAGATGTCAGCGAGCTGCAGAGCAGCCGGAATGTGCTTGACCTCTAACGCCTTCAGTGCGACTCTTTCCCGGACATAGTGAAAGTCGACATCGAAGTGTTTACTTCTCTTGTGAAACATAGGATTTGCAGACAAACAAACTGCAGAGAGGTTATCACAAAGGAGCAGAGGTGTAATCTGTTGCTGCAAACCCATATCTTTCAGAAGCATCTGCAGCCAAGCCACCTCAGAAGCAGCAATCGACATTGTTCTGTACTCGGCTTCAGTAGAAGACTTCGATACAGTCTCATGGCGTTTGGAGGACCAAGATACAACATTGGAGCCAAGCATTGTGCAAAAACCACCAGTGGACCTTCTTGTGTCCTTACAACCAGCCCAATCGCTATCACTGAAGCAGAGAAGGGTGGAGCTTGTGTTCTTCTTGATACTGATTCCCATAGCTAAAGTACCTTTCACATAGCGCAGGATACGTTTTAGCAGAAGAAAATCAGCCTTTGTAGGGGAGTGCATCCGTTGACAGATATAATTAACCGAGAACTGTAAGTCAGGTCTTGAGATTGTCAAGTACTGAAGCTTGCCAGCTAAACATCGGAAGTAGGACGGATCGACAAACAGTTCGTCTTGACCACAGACTTGATCAAGCTTGAGCGGTAGAGGAGTAGGCATAGGACTGCAGTTTGCCATACCTGCTGTGATGAGTAGATCATGAGCATATTTCTCTTGATTAAGAAACAAACCATCCGGTGTCTGATGCACTTGAACGCCCAGAAAGTAGTGCACCGGTCCCATATCTTTCATTCGAAACACCGTATTCAGTTGAGCCAGAAGCTTCTCAAGCAGTCCACTGTTATTACCAGTGAGGATCATATCATCTACGTAGAGTAGTAAGTAGATGACATCACCGCCATGGTGATAGATGAACATTGACGGATCATGAAGACTGCACTTGAAACCAAAAGCGAGCAGAAAATCACTGAATTTATCGAACCACGCTCTCGGAGCTTGTTTTAAACCGTAGATAGCTTTCTTCAGTTTGCACACATAGTCAGGCCGAGACTTATCTTCGAACCCAGGAGGCTGTAACATGTACACGGTTTCTTTCAAATCACCATGCAAGAATGCATTCTGAACATCTAATTGCTTGAGAGACCAGTTCTTGGAAACTGCAACATGAAGTACAGTCCGGATTGTAGCTGTGCGTACCACCGGACTATATGTTTCCAGATAGTCGACGCCTTCCTCTTGCTGATTTCCTCTTGCAACCAGACGAGAGCGACGTTTGAGTAGAGTTCCATCAGCATTGAGCTTTGCTTTGTAAACCCAACCGCATCCAATGGGATTTTGACCTTCTTCTGGAGGTACAAGCTCAAACGTTTCAGTCTCTTCCATATTATGCATCTCAACCCCCATAGATTCAGTCCATAGAGGATCCTGTAAAGCTGCTTTCACTGACTTGGGTTCCGTGTAGGTCTCTTTGACAGTGAAGAGAGCATAGCGAGGATTCGGCTTGACAATCCCTGAGCAAGCTCTAGTTTTCATAGAGTGAGGGGCAGGAGCTGGGGGGGGATCATCCTCGGGAACACTCTCATCAGAAGAAGCTGACAGTGGGCTTGGTGGTGTAGCAGGAGGTATCGGCTGCGGTGGTAATGGAGCAGGAGCTAAAGTGACGGGAGCAGAGAGACGCTGAGCAGGTAGTTCTTCAGGCAAAGAGGTTGCTGCAGTCACTGTGGTTTGCGGTTGGAGACAAGAGAGTCGCCATGCTTGCAGTAAAGCAGAAGAGGTCGCCGTGTGATACTTGCTATACACGGTAGCAAAAGGAAACTCTGTTTCTTCAAAAATAACATGTCTGCTGATGAAGACCTTTCCAGTAGGTGGGTACAAGCACCTATAACCCTTGTATTTCTCATTATATCCAAGGAATACACAGGGTAGGGACTTGGGATCCAATTTACTCTGCATGTATGGCCTGAGACTAGGAAAACACTTGCAGCCGAAAACGCGCAGAGCAGTGTAGACTGGGGCTTCACCGTACAGAGCTTCAAACGGACTCTTGTGATCTACCAGGACAGTCGAGGGCAGAAGATTAACCAGAAATGCAGAGGTAAAGAAAGCCTCCACCCATAGTTCTTGAGGAACTCGACTATGAAACATCATAGTCATAGCAAGCTCTGTCAAGTGTCTGTGTTTTCGTTCCGCAAGCCCATTTTGTTGAGGAGTATGGGGACAGGAAATGAGTTGTTTGATTCCTGTTGTTGCAAGATGCCTCTGAAATTGTGTATTGATAAATTCGCCGCCACCATCACATTGGAACTGCTTAATCTTTAACTGAAGTTGATTCTCAATCATTGTTTGAAATTTAATGAAAACAGAGCAGAGATCAGATTTAAGCTTCAGTGGGTAGAACCAAGTGAACCGAGAAAAATTGTCAATAAAGATGGCATAGTAGCGAAAGCCTTGCGAAGATACAACTGGGCTAGGACCCCACAAATCACAATGTATCCTCTCAAGAGGCTGTCTTGACACAAAATCAGAAGATAAAAACGGAAGTTGACTACTCTTTCCTACTTGACAAGCATCACAGACTGTCTTGGTGCTTGACTTATTGAGAACTATGGCTTGAATACGAGATAGCTGCTGAAGAATCTCCATGTTGGGATGGCCAAGCCGCTGATGCCAGATCCTTACACTTGTAGCCTGCTGTCTATTTGAATAGAAAGCCTGAAACTTGGAGCTCTTGAGCATGTAGAGATCCTTATGTCTGCTTCCTTGTGTGATCACCTTCTTGGTGACCTTGTCCTTTACAAACACAGACTTATCATCAAATGTGACTTCACATGGGTAATCCGAGGTAAGTTTAGACACAGACAAGAGTGATTTCGTTATTGCAGGACACACAAGAACATCGTTAAGAGGCAGAGTACCTTTAGGAAGCTGAAGGGCAATAGAACCGATGTGAGTGATTGGGAGATAGTCACCGTTCCCCACAATCACTTGGTCATTACCCAAGTAAGGCTCAGAGGACTGCAGTTGAGAACCGTTGTTGGTAATATGAGCCGTTGCAGCAGAATCTGGATACCATTCTTGTCCATTAAGTGGAACCTGATCAGACAGCTTCATGGTGGTGAGCGCAGTGTGAATGTTGTCTGGAACTTGGAAGTTCTGATCGAATCTGCTGTAGCAACGAGACGCGGAGTGACCATACTTGTTACAGATCTGACAAGTAGGTCGAGATCCTGTCTGAGAACCACCAGAGAACTGCTGATGGAACCCTCTTCCGCGTGTTGAATACGATCCAGAACCTCCAGCACCTCGTCCTCTACTGCTACCCCCTCTGTTGTTGGAGTAACCACGACCTCTACCAGAGTAACCACGTCCAGTTGCGTAAGCCAGATGAGGAGTGACCTCAGGAACTTGGTTAAAAACGCTCAGCTTGTCTTCAAAAGTAAGGAGCTTGAAAACAGCATCTTCAAAGCTCATCTCAGGAACGGAGTCCATAGAGTGCTCAATGACAGTACTTATGGACTCATATTCGCGTCCAAGACCACTCAAAGCGCCGTAGATCTTCTCTTGGTCAGAGATGGGACAACCAATAGAGTCCAGCTGGTCACAAACGCTCTTGATATCGCTAAGATACTCAGACATTGGCTTCTGATTCTTAGCCATGCCTTGTAACTTTCGCTGTAAGTCAAGTTTGCGTGTAGCAGAGACTCGATTGTATTTCTTCCCGAGACTAAACCACACCTCTTGCGCCGAGTTGAGTCCATAGACTGAGCGCAGAGCTTCTTCGGTGAGACTACCAAACAGCCACGCCATGACCAGCTGGTCACGACGAATCCATTTGGTAAACTCTGGGTTCGCTTCTTCAGTAGTAACATCACCATCACGAACTTGAATGGTCGGTGCCGGACGCGGAGAGGCACCAGTGAGAAAGCCGAGCAGAGATTGGCTAGAGAGAAAACTTTCAAACTGAGTCTTCCATAGAAGATAGTTGGTGGATGAAAGCTTCAAGGTAACACACTGAGATATACTCAGAGAAGGAGCAGAAAGCGGGTCTGAGGTATCATCCATGGTGCTCTGATACCATGTGAATCTCAGAGACCTTGAAGAGAAAGAGATTACTTTTATTGATTTCAATACTTTCAACTTGAGGTTTTACAACGTAGAGAGTGCTCTTATATAGAGACTTATGATCTTATCATCTATGACACCTCAGCACTAGATCCAAGACATCCAAATCTGTTGTTTGTCATTATGCCGTGAGCTGTCCCGTGAGCCGTTGCAGTCGTACGCGGTATACACTTTCTCTGCTGAACGTTAAACACACTTTTGACGTGATCAACAGCCAGTTGTATCTCCTGTTGACTGGGCTGACGAGTGGGCTTGATAGCTTTAGTCTCTGGGCCTTGCACTGATCCATTTGCAGATGAGGCCTGAGCAGAGTGCTCTGTTTCAGCTGCACTAATAAAAGATTGGAGGTCAAGGAGTACTCGTACAAGGCTTTGTGGCGAAGAAGATGATGTTCAGACGGTGGTTTGACGATGAGAGCTGCCGGTGGTGGAAGATTCCGATTTGCATGCTTCAATTCAGCCACGTTGCTTGTTCTTTTGTTTAGTGCTTACACGTGTAAAATATTATGCTTATGTATTGTACTCCTCTGCCTTCGGGCTTATGAAATGCAAAGACGACAAAAAAAAAAAAAAAGGATTAGCTAAACCATGGAATTAGTAAGTAGATTAGTAAGAAAAAGTATTGTCGGTTTATGTATTTTAATTCATTTAATAAATTTATTAATAACTTTTTATGATTTTTCAAACATATGTTTAAATAACAATTTATAATTTCAATATTTAAAATAATTGTAAATAGTTAATTTAGATTAGGCAGATTGTATATAAAACAAGAAGAACAATTTCGATATCTAATAATTATTTATGTTTTTATGTTATTTTTGAATATTAATGTCAAAAAAAGCTCGTTTGAATATTGGACTTACTCTCATCACTTTAGGGAATTTCTATCATCTCACGCGGTGGGTTTTTTAAAGGTTTGGAAAGAAAAATCAACACGTCGATGGATACAGACATGAGACAACTTGTATCACTATCATCATCACTAACACTAATAATGCCTAGGTGCAACGCCCTGACCCACGTCAAAAAAAAAACTTCAAACGTTGTCGTTTTCGGCCCATCCTTCCTCCGAATCCACGCGACACCGCCTAAGCTGCAGCGTCACTGCACGCGCCAGCTTGCTTTCCACGGCTCGAATCGTTCCAGCTGCAACTCCGGTTATGTCTTCCACCTTCTTTAGAGTACTCGGCCACGTCATCGTCTTCTCCCGCGCGTTTTGGTTTTTAACACCGAACCAAAACGCCGCCGCTAAAATCACCTTAGTCGTTGCTGCTCTCGACTTCCACACTGCCAAAGCGAGAGTCGCCAACGAAACGACGGCGTTTCTCGAATCCCCGTTTAGTCCTAAATCATCACACCAATTTACAAAAATGCCATCCGCCACGGCCTTCATCACTTTCTTTTCCCTCCCTCGCGGCGCTCTGTTGACAGTAGCACGCGAAGCAGTCTTCCTCGTCGACGACGACGATAGCTCGGAGCAACAAGACGAAGCGGGAGACGAAAACGTTCCACAGGAGGAGCAGGTAGTTATTTTAGCAGGCCAATTAGGGGAAAGAGAACCAGAGACGAAATCTCCCGTGTGAGAATCGCAAGTCGGACATATGATGCGGCGGACGTGGCGGGAGAAAAGGAAGTTAGAGGCATGGAACTTAACGTCGCAGGAGCGGCAGAGGAAAGCGGAGTCTGCGTCACAGTGGAGATGGGCTTCTTCACCACACAGCTCACAGAGTTTCACCATAGTCTAATGTATATGGCGATTTTGAAACGAAAAGATGATGTTTTATTTATATGATTGAAGGAGAGTAACACGGTGGAGCTTTTATTTATGGTTCATAGTTGACGATAGAATATAGTGGCTATTATTTATTTATATCGTTCCTGTAATAGAAACTCTCATCAGCCAGATATTTTATTTTAACATTTTATTAATTTAATAATGTTGCAAATTGGGAAATGAATGAGTGGTGTTTGGAGAGTTGGATGAATGGGACGTGTCCAGAGGTCTTTAGGTCAGTGAGATCTGTGGTTATGCTTAAACCATTGCCACTGGCCGCCATGTCTTTTCGTGTGACGTGGAGACTTTGTCAACACCAAAGTCTTTGGTCACTGCATTTTGCCTTTTTGTTTTTGTTTATTGCTTCGATTACATTTCTTCTGCATTGTTTCCGGTCATATACGCATGTGCTTTGTTTTGTTATTAAGTTTCCTAATACGTTATTTTGTCCAACTATTACAACTAGTGTCAATCTTTAAATCTTTTTTGAATATGATTCCTTGAATATATAAAACTTCCACACAACCCCTCCTACAAATCACAATGCCGGTTCTCCGAGGATTCACACTGTAACCTCTCCAGCGAACGTTACGTGCTTATTACTTATGTTTTTATCCACCAAAGCGCCTCTGGCGTAAAGTAATTGTTGGTTTGCGTTGCTGCACGCTGTTGGATTGTCCACGATTCACCTGATCCTTCCAGGGCACGATCTTAAGTGGATGAGCTTCTGTGTTGAACGCCCACTCGTCCAAGGGAATAACCGTTGTGGGCGAGAAGAGGAGATAGAGATACTTGAGCGTCTCAGCAAGGAAGAAACTCTGCATCTTGTTGTCCTTAACTCCCGTATTAACCTGGAAAATAATTGAAAGAAAATAAAGAATCTACCATCAGACTATACATAATAATAACGCTGGTTCAGTTTAGGAGCCTAAGGAGAGAACGAACTTACATCTTTCAAACCTACATATCCAGTCTCTATGCGCGAGTTCTTCTCAAACGCTTCAAATATATTCCATCCCCAATCTTGATACGTCTTGTTGCCAGTTAACCTCCAGAGGTAAAACAGTGATTCAACAGTCTCTGGTCTCAAGATGTTCGACGACGCCCCAACACTCATGTCCTGTACCATAATAAATGTTTATGAATTGTGTAATAAGCATCAAAACTAAACAATATATTTGGAAAAGACAAGCAAAGGACATACACTCCCAGAGTTGAAGACATAATTCTCTCCAGCTAGTTTTGTTGGTGTTGATTCGTAAAAGTTATAACATGTCCATGCAAGCTGCAATATAAGTGGCAAACACACAAAAAAAAAAAAAAAGTCTAAAGCTCCAACACCTATTTGATGAAGCTATGACCAAAGTCCATTCAAGACATAGCTTTACCTCTTCAGCAAGGGTAAGAAACTTCTTTGCTTCAGCAGAATCATCATACCCAGATGATCCTAAAGCCAACATTCCAGGAGAAAAGCATGCCAATTCATCCATCTGAATATATAGATGAGAAAGAAACATGAGAAACTGGAACCCATCACAACGGGCAACAATGAACATATTGGTATACCTTATGGGTCAAAGAACCTCCACTCTTCTCACAGATGTAAGTAAATGAGGAAGGTGTTGACTTCTTAACCAAGCTTAGCAGACCATTCATTGATTTCTCCCACATATCTCTGATTCAACACACAGTTTTAATCATCAAAACTACAAGACCAGCAAAGAAAAGTAGAACATAGATATCATATCAAAGGACAAATATACATGTGATGGCATCACCTTTATCCTTGATATCGATGTATACATATATGTAATCAGTAGAAAAGAGTTAAACTTGCCTATAGTGTTTCACTGCTAAAGTTTTGTTCCCAAACACCCACACTTTGAGTAAATATTCATAAAAACTGTAAGCACAAATATTAGAGTCACATATCAAACCAGAAGGGATCTGTTGGAAAGAAAGAAAAAAACCTGTCTCCCAAGCCACCAAATGTTATGGTTGAATATGATGGTTTAGCTGTATCAGGATTTATATAGACTGGAAGTAAACCATCAGCAGGGTAGTTCTTATTTAGTACTGAAATGACCTTTTCTACCTGAGACACAGAGTTACAAACAGGTCAACCATACTAATCAGTACATAATACAAACACATAGCATAAGTTATGATGATATGTATCACAGGCAGATGGATATGTGGTAAGTCAATCACGGTACAAGTTAATGAAGAAACACACACCTTTTGCTGATATTTAGGGTCCCCAGTCCTCTGAGAAAGGGCAATAAACTCGAGCTGTTCAGTACCAGATTCTGCAAGATTACTGTCTCCCTAGTACAAAGAAACATGTTTAAACACAATCAACTAAACTTATATGCCACATGTAGTTACATTAGCCAATCAGATGGTGAGAATAAGACAGTGAAGGCTTTAAGTAGTTTAGGACTTACCCCTGCCCATCTAGCATTGTGAGCGTTTCCATGTCTTAAGTTGATAATATTATATGGAATACCCGATGGAGTGTCCCATGCAGGCAATAATCTGTCTGCGATATCTTTAGCCTTTTCAAGGAAAAGTTTATCCCCAGAAAGATCATACGAGCTGAGAAGCCCTCCCACCACTCTGTAAGCCAACAAAGAGAAAAAAAATATAAGCGCAGAATAACCTAAGCGGCTAAACAAGTTGACTCTTCTTAGTACATGTAAGAAAACAACATAGTAGATCAAGAACCTTATGGTTGTCTCAAACATACTTGCGTCATAATCCTTGTCGAAGTCTAGTGATGTTGCAATCCACCTGCAAATTAAAGACTATAAGCATTTTATATCATGCCACAAAAAAAGAGATCTTCTTAGAAAAATGGTGAGGATGGAAGAGATCTACTCACTCTCTAGCTTTCTGAAACTGCTCGTGTAGACCCATTATATAGAGTGTATCTAATGCATCTATTATAGTCGCTCCCAGGCCACCAAAGCTGTCAACGCCATCTTTTGTCTGGGGCTGATAATTCCCAAAAGAAAAAAAAAGAAAAAAAAATAGTTTCACACACATATATGTTTTGGCTATTGCAACTTATAACCATGCAGTTTCAGAAGAAGTTGTACCTGAAGCTCGTCTTTCCCCCAGGCATACTTTTCATATGAGCTCCAAGCATGAATCATTGCTTCTTTTACTCTCTGCCTTCGCTCGGCATCAACTGGATCTTCCTTTACATTCTTCAGCGTCCTCACAGTTGCATCCTCCTTGACGCTTTTTACATCTCCTAACTAGCAAAGAATTATATTAAAAAAAATCGAGAGATTTAAAAAAGATCCTAAAGTTTCTCAATATCAGAAGAGCTCTCAACTCTTACCATCAGCTGCAACCTCAAGACTTGTTTATTTAACTTTGAAACTTCAAACTGCAACACATAAGTGCAAGAAAAAATCACATTAAGAAGATACATTCTCAATTCAAACAGAGAGTCTAGGATTGGACTTGATTTCCTCAAGAGGTTGAGTCACACCTTACTACGTTTCATTAAACTCGATGGTATGATGGTAGAGCTGCTAATTGAATAGAGAAGAAAAGTACCTCGTGATCTCGGCCACGCGTTTGAGGGTCCCAGACGACCATTGAAACAGAGAGGAAGAGGATGAAAAGCAAAGCTAGACGCATAGTCATTCCGAGATAATAAGCAGGGGTGAAGTACTTCCATATCCGGTGACCAGTAACCAGTCTACTCCTCGCCATCTCGGTAACAACTTTTGAGGGAGATCGGTAAGAATCAGTTAGAAAGAAGAAACACTGGTTTGTTTTTCTCTTTTGGTAAAATGTTGGTTTGTTTTTCTCAAGATAGAAAGAGAAAAACCAAACAAGTTGGGTGGTGAAAAGTGTCGGGAAGAATATAAATAGAAGTGACCGTCCATTTATTTTTTATTCTTAACGCTGACCACCGTTTACATCTTTGGCTCTGTATATAGAAGTGTGAGACGGGTTACATTGACTTGAGAAGAAGATGATGTTTTTGTGGATGGATTACCTTGTCCCCATCCATTGTTCTATCATAATACAATGTGTGTTTTGGGTTTGGTTCTCAAGAATTTTCAACGGGCTTGACTTTCACCACAAAGAAGATAATAAGCTAATCATCTTATACCCGTGAGTCATGGACACACGGTATTGGAACCAAAGCTAACGGCAAAATGTTTGTTCGGATTATTTTTTCTTTCTTCTAAAATCTTAGAGACACAAACGTGGCTGGCCTTGAGTCCAAGTAAAAGTCAATTTTAAAAAGAAAATTTAAAACAGTAAAATATTTTTATACGGTAATGGTTATGAGCAAAATTTCCTTTATATACTTTACACTTTTATAGGGGGTCAACTGAATAAAAATTTAAACAATTAGCTCAAGACACACATATCAAAGTTTACATAGATGGATGGTAAAAGTAAGAAAAGTAAAGCCCAAATCATATCAATTGTTTTTTTCAAATGAATATCTTTTTTTATTAACTCATGTACTCCGGGCCTTAGGCCTAGACAGTTATGAGATAAGATGGCTCGTTAGGTAGCCTTCATCATATGAAAATCCGTTCCATTAGGCTTAAAAAACCAACTGGCCCATAAGCTGTGCATAAATTTCTAGTGGTGGGATCGAATCTAGGATGTGACCACACTTTGACTTTCAGACCCCGGTCCTACAATCACTAATAAACTACATAGGTTAGATGGTTTGACAAGATCCTTAAATATGTAACTAGGTTAAAACCTAATTCCTAAGAAGAAGACTAAAGCTAAGCTTAAAGATCAAACAATCACCACTTGGTGCACAAACTGACAGACATCTTCATTCTCACTACTTGCTAATTTTTTTGATGATTGGGCCGTTTAAATAATTTGATTTACTGCAAGTACTCCTCATATCAAGTACCTAAAAATCATTATTTGAAAATTATTCGACCCAATTTGTGATTTGTCAAAATCAACTATCAAGTACTTGTTCCTATAATATTTGATTGCTTGTGAGTAACTGATCAAAATCAAAATACAGTTTTATAAATACAAGAATATGAGCTTTGTTACTTTTCACCAATAAGGTTTTTTTTATTAAATCCAATATTTTATTTGATTTCTATTAAAATGCAAATGTGATATATTGTATTCACAAATAACAAATGTTCTAAATAATTAACAATTATTTTTAAAATGAGTAATGAGTACACAAGTAATCAAAAACATGATAGCTACTACTTAATTCCTACTTGCAAGTAATAAGATTTGTAGATTTGTTATCAGATTTTACAAAATTGGATAGTAAATTAACTAGTATAAACCAAGTAATAAAATAAGTAATCATGCCAGCCCTGTTTAAAAGCGTAATTAGTAGATAATTCAGTAGTTATATAATATATATAAAAAGTCCAAACAATGATTGGTGATGTCGTGCAACCCAAGTGACCTTAAGTCGTACACACGTTCACCACCATGTTTAATAAGAACTTTCTCTGCAACTTCACTCTATTTTTCTTGAATATTCAATAGAATGTTTCTTTTCCAAAGAATTGAGCTAAAAAAATGTAGTTAGATCTGAGAAATAAGGAATAATAAGAAGTATTATTTTAAATATTGAAATTATTTTAAGAGATATACAAGCCATGTTATTAATATGAGTGGTGAGAGATGATGCCATGTTCCTTCCCGGGAAAACCTCTTTCTTCCTCTTTCCCACAAAAAGAAAAACAAACTTTCCGTAACTTTTGCCAAAAACCAGACCAAATATAGTAATGTCGTCATTGAATTGAGTTCTCGGTTTCTCACGGTAAGAAAGAGAGAGAAAGAGAAAGTGTTTTCAGTTTTTTTGTTGCCTTTCTCCTTTCTTTCTTCTTCTTCTTACGAGTTTGGCCTTCTCTCTCGCCAAATTAAACAACGACCTTGATCAGAAAAGGTCGTTTCTATTTGAAAGAGGAGGAGGAGGAAGAGGTAAGAGGTAAAGAGAAAGCTGGGTGAGACCAAGGAAGGAAGGATGAGCACTACGTCCAGCAATGGATTGCTCCTCACGTCAATGTCTGGACGACACGACGACATGGAAGCTGGATCTGCCAGAACCGATCATTCTGATCATGAGGAGCTTGAACACGATCCTGAAGATCCTTTCGACCTTGATAACACCAAGAACGCCTCTGCCGCATCTCTCCGTCGCTGGAGGGTATGTTTTTTCTCTTTCCTCTTTGAGAGATTTGATCGTGAGTCTTCTTGACATGGATTCGATTTGTGAAAAATGCAGCAAGCGGCACTTGTGTTGAATGCATCGCGTAGGTTTCGATACACTTTGGATCTGAACAAAGAGGAACACTATGAGAATCGAAGGAGGATGATCAGGGCACATGCTCAAGTCATAAGGGTTAGAATCTTCTGATCTTCTTATGTTCTTTGCCTAGTGTTGTTTGTTTCTTGATCTCACACATCAGTAATTTTTCTTTGTGAATCAGGCAGCATTGCTTTTTAAGTTGGCTGGAGAACAACAAATTGGTGGTATGTGACTTACTTCTTTTCTTAGTCAGATCAATTTTTTTTTTCTTCTATATGATTAGTATTTGATTTCTTTTGTGATTTTTAGCGTTTGGATCATCATCAGCAACTCCAGCAGCTTCAACTGGTAACTTTGACATTGACCTTGAGAAACTAGTGTCAATGACCAGGAACCAAAACATGTCCAATCTGCAGCAACTTGGAGGGGTGAGATATTGCATGCATTGTGTGTTAATTATATAAATGGGAGAATTTTTCATGAAACTGACAATGGTTACTACCCTTTTGTAGGTCAAAGGTGTTGCAGAGAAGTTGAAGTCAAATATGGAGCAAGGAATCGAGGAGGATGAGAAAGAAGTGACAGATAGGAAGAATGCATTTGGATCTAACACTTATCCAAAGAAGAAGGGCAAAAGCTTTTATGTAAGCAACATGAGTTTCTTTTTCTTTTCTTTTCTTTTCAAGATTGATTTATAATGAGCTTGTGGATAACAACTCATAAGTTTCTAACTTTATTTTGTGCAAAAGATGTTCCTCTGGGAAGCATGGCAGGATTTAACTCTTATCATCTTGATCATTGCGGCTGTAACATCATTGGCATTGGGAATAAAGACAGAGGTGTGTGTTTTAACTTTCATATAAACTCCTCTTAATATTCCAAATTTGGAGCTCACTTCTGTCTACTTGACTCTCTTTTGGTTACTAATTCATCAGGGTTTGAAAGAAGGTTGGCTTGATGGTGGAAGCATTGCGTTTGCTGTCTTGCTTGTCATTATTGTTACAGGTATGGATATGTATTTTATATGTATTTTTGTCAAATTCTTATTAACATTCCTAACACTGCTCTTAGTCCATTTAAGATGACTTTTCTGTTTATGCTTCATCTTTTGATTCTTTCAGCTGTTAGTGACTATCGCCAATCTCTTCAGTTTCAAAACCTCAACGATGAAAAACGAAATATACAGCTAGAGGTGCCTGCTATAACATCTTTGGATTGTTTCCAAAACTGTATATATATTTTAGAGCTTCTAACTAAATAAAAAAAAAATCTTGCAGGTCATGAGAGGAGGGAGAACAGTGAAGATTTCAATCTATGACGTTGTTGTCGGAGATGTTATACCTCTTAGAATAGGTGACCAGGTCCCTGCGGACGGAGTGTTAATTAGTGGCCATTCTCTTGCCATTGATGAATCTAGCATGACCGGTGAAAGCAAGATTGTGAGTTCATATCCTTGTTCAATTATGTACTAATCAATCTTCTCTTTCTACTTGCTAACACATACATTTTTGTTGCAGGTTAACAAGGATCAAAAATCTCCTTTTCTAATGTCTGGTTGTAAAGTAGCTGACGGTGTCGGTAGTATGCTGGTAAGTAAATCTTTGAGGCCCTTTGTCCCTTTTTTTCTGACTTCTTCTTATATTATCCTCTCATCTTCTTTCAACAGGTTACTGGTGTTGGAATCAACACTGAATGGGGATTGTTAATGGCAAGTATCTCAGAGGATACTGGTGAAGAAACTCCCTTGCAGGTATTTCATCTTGACCACTTTGTTATTGTCTTGAAGAAGCCTAACCATTCCTTTTCTTTTTTTGTAATCTTATAATAGGTGCGGTTAAATGGTCTTGCAACGTTCATCGGTATAGTGGGGCTCACAGTGGCTCTTGTTGTCCTGGTTGCTCTTCTTGTGAGGTAATCTGATTTACCTTGGTCAGTAAAAGTTTTGCCTTACAACTTCATGCCATTTTGAAGGTTATAATCTTGAGTTATTTTTTTCAGATATTTTACCGGAACTACCCAAGATTCTAATGGAGCAACTCAGTTTATCAAAGGGACGACTAGTATCAGTGACATTGTAGATGATTGTGTTAAAATATTTACAATCGCAGTAAGTATTTATTCCACATCCGTGATTATGTTATTTGATAGACATATATGAGTTAACTCTGGCGTTTGTTTTAGGTTACTATTGTGGTTGTGGCAGTGCCTGAGGGACTTCCCCTAGCAGTTACCCTCACGTAAGTCTTACATAACATAATCTACTTAGAAAATAATTAACTACATTATAGTTGTTGATCTACTTTTTTATTGACTCCAATGTTTGCAGTTTGGCTTACTCGATGCGAAAGATGATGGCAGACAAAGCTTTGGTAAGAATCAAAATATGTTATCTTCTCTCTCTTTAGTTAAAATCTTCTTGATTGTTGTGTTGTGTGATCACATTTCATTTGCTAACAGGTTAGGAGGCTTTCAGCTTGTGAAACCATGGGCTCAGCAACGACAATCTGCAGTGACAAAACTGGAACTTTAACTTTGAATCAGGTCAGTATCTATATATTAAAACTCTCACCTTCTTCATTGACATGGAGAATCATCATACTCTTCTAGATAAGCTAAGTTTTACCTCTTTTCAAAATTACAGATGACTGTGGTTGAGACATATGCTGGAGGATCAAAGATGGATGTAGCAGACAACCCCTCTGGTCTCCACCCTAAACTTGTTGCCTTAATAAGTGAGGGTGTGGCACAGAACACCACAGGAAACATTTTTCATCCCAAGGATGGTGGAGAGGTGGAGATTTCTGGATCTCCTACAGAGAAGGCTATTCTGTCTTGGGCGTATAAGGTATAAAATGTTCATTTAATTACTCTGGTCCATCTTTGACATATTTTTCGTCATGGGAAATATATTTAAAGAAGTTTTGTTTGCAGTTGGGGATGAAGTTTGATACCATCAGGTCCGAGTCTGCTATCATCCATGCTTTCCCTTTCAATTCTGAGAAAAAGCGTGGAGGTGTTGCTGTGCTTCGAGTAATTTCTTGATCTTTTTCCCTCCATTTTTAACTTTTAATATTAGGGAATTAATAAAATTTTGTGGAGGCATTGAAGTAAGTAGTTGTTTCTGTTCACTAAACACATGAACATCTTCTCATTGCTACTCATCGAGGAAAATCTCAAAAAATATTATATGAAGCTGATCAAGAGTATGTTAACTAACTCACTGCAGGGTGATTCTGAAGTTTTCATTCATTGGAAGGGAGCGGCGGAGATAGTTCTGGCTTGCTGTACACAATTCATGGACTCAAATGGCACTCTGCAGCCCATTGATACTCAGAAGGTAGGGTGACGCAAAAAAAAAAAAATTGTAAATAACAATCTCCCCAAGTTCTTATTGGTGGTAGAGAATAAATTGGTATCTAAACAAGAAAAGTTGTGTCAAAATACAAAAACCTGTTTGGATATTATTTTGCAGGAGTTTTTCAGACTTGCTATTGATGCCATGGCGAAAAATAGCTTGCGATGCGTTGCTATTGCATGCAGAACACAAGAGCTGAACAAAGTTCCCAAGGAACAAGAGGAATTGGATAAATGGGATTTACCTGAAGATGAATTGACTTTGCTAGCTATCGTTGGTATAAAGGTAGGCATGCTGAAAGCATCTCTTTGGATAACTCTTGAGGTTTTTTTTTCTTTTCTTATAGTGACGATTTTTCTTTCTTCCAAAGTTCCTTGCACTCATTCATTTGGTAACTATTTTACTATATATATATAGGATCCTTGTCGCCCTGGAGTAAGAGAAGCAGTGAGAATTTGCACCAGTGCTGGTGTTAAGGTAGTCTCCTTGCCTCTAATAATGACAGTTAAATGTTGTTGTAATATGGTATAGCTTTCAACCCATCTGTAACGTTTTTACGTGAAACATTTGTGTTATCTAGGTACGTATGGTGACTGGAGACAATCTTCAGACAGCAAAAGCAATTGCTTTGGAGTGTGGTATACTTTCTTCAGATACAGAAGCCGTTGAGCCTACTATCATTGAAGGAAAAGTGTTCCGTGAGTTATCCGAAAAAGAGAGAGAACAAGTAGCCAAGAGAATAACGGTATGAACAGTCAATGATCATGTGAGCTTACTGATGATGCTATTTTAAATACTAACTTGGGGGTTATATGCAGGTGATGGGTAGGTCTTCTCCTAATGACAAACTTTTACTTGTTCAAGCACTACGGAAAAATGGAGATGTTGTTGCTGTCACTGGTGATGGTACTAATGATGCTCCCGCTCTCCACGAGGTTAGAAATCATTTTTCAACAGGATATGTTATGTTTTTTTTGTTTCAACTCCAAATTTGACTTTTCTATCTATTGGTTTGTAATATAGGCAGACATAGGTCTCTCAATGGGTATATCAGGAACTGAAGTTGCGAAAGAGAGTTCAGACATCATCATTTTGGATGACAACTTTGCTTCAGTAGTAAAGGTTAGTCTAGAGAAAATAGAGAACTCTGATCTTATAGCTTATCATTCATCTATGCCTTTTCTAATCATGCAATTCTGTTTACTCTTCCAGGTTGTTCGTTGGGGCCGTTCTGTGTATGCAAATATTCAGAAATTCATACAGTTCCAGCTTACTGTGAATGTTGCAGCTCTTGTAATCAATGTTGTAGCAGCTATGTCTGCTGGTGATGTTCCTCTAAAGGCTGTACAGGTTAACTAATCTTCCCCTGCCTTTCTAGCATAGCATGAGATGGTTCAACTTTTAAAACACGTTAAAGTATAGTGGTGGTTCTTTTGATACAGCTGCTTTGGGTCAACCTTATAATGGATACTCTTGGAGCACTTGCACTCGCTACAGAGCCACCAACAGATCATCTTATGCACAGAACCCCTGTTGGAAGAAGGTATAATAACATCATGAACATGTTTTATTTTAATATTTTGATGAAACAAAAACTAGATATATTGTGGTTTTTGTCGTATGGTTGGTGATGGTTTGTTTATGGGTCTGCAGGGAGCCTCTAATTACAAACATCATGTGGAGGAACTTGCTTGTGCAGGTGAGGTTTTCAGAAGATGTTGATTTATTTACTAAATTTTTTTTTCTAGAGTGCATATCTCTGAAACTGTAATTTGATGTTGTTGCAGTCATTTTATCAAGTGGCTGTCCTCCTAGTTCTCAACTTTGCAGGCTTGAGCGTTCTTGGTTTGAAACAAGACAGCAACCATGCACATGCTGTAGAAGTGAAGAACACTATGATATTCAATGCCTTCGTTATGTGTCAAGTAGGCAAAATCATCTTCTCTTTTCATCTCCTTGTTCTTAAAACCATATGAATTTGTTTTAATCATGCAAGTCTTGCAGATATTCAACGAGTTCAACGCAAGGAAACCTGATGAAATGAATGTTTTCAGTGGTGTATCTAAGAACCCTCTCTTCGTGGCAATTGTTGGAGTCACTTTTGTTCTTCAGGTAAACACAATAACACAAAGCCTCTTTGTCTCTTGACACTTGATAGCATCTGGTAGTAAGTAACCTCTTGTGGTTACAAAAATGCAGATAATCATCGTTACATTCCTTGGGGAGTTTGCCCATACCGTTCCACTGAGTTGGCAACTATGGCTTGCTTCTATTGTCATTGGTCTGGTCAGGTAGGTTTATCATTTTCTTTCCAACTTGGAACTCATAGTGCCCATAAAACAAGGAAACTATTTAAAAAAAAATCACCAATTTTATTTTCTCTCTGCAGCTGGCCACTTGCAGTTGTTGGGAAACTGATTCCAGTACCCAAGACTCCAATGAGCAGGTACTTCAAGAAACCGTTCCGTAAATACAAAGCCTCAAGAAATGCATAAAACACATTACTAGAGATTATTCATCTTCCTCATACTGGAACTCTACAGAAGCAAATAACAGATGATATATAACCTGTGGCAAATGGCCTAAACAACCTCTAACCTTTCTTTTTAAATGGTAATAGTATTTTCAAAATGTATACTGCACGATCCAATTCTTTTATCCCTTTCCATATTTCTTCTTCTTGTATGATGTAAAAGTGCAACTGTGAATTGAATTGGATTTGGGGTTGTACTAGTGGGAGTTTGGCTTTTCAAAAAAAGTGTTGTGTTTACATGGAGGATTCTCTTTTTTTTTTTTCATACCGACCAAAATATTTGCTCTGTCTATAAAGAAACATGACTTAAAAACCGTTCTTGGGATCAATCTACTGTTTAACCTGGCATAGCTAGTTAAAGTTTATGATAACATCTTGTCATAGTTAAAGTTCACATAGTTCTTTATCAGAAATCCTCAACACAACACAAAATAAAAAGAATATGCTATACTACCTGATCAACGAAACAAAGTCTTGTTTGATGACTAAACAGCGTTTGTCTTGACGTGTCATGTGTCTGACTTCAACATCGAACATCATAGAGACTGCATGTTTTTTTCCGAGACTCTAACTATTCGGCCTAATATCAAAAGGCCCAATGGGCCGAAAATAAGCTAGGAGTTGACTTAACCTGAGAATCACTTGCGTTTTCTCTCAATCTGCTCTGAGATAGCTTTCGATCTTCATCTTCTCAATCTCGTCTCGATCGATCGATCAAAAGGAATCGGAGAATGGCATCGACTGCGGCGGTTCCGTTCTGGAGAGCGGCGGGGATGACGTATATAACGTACTCGAACATCTGCGCGAATCTGGTCAGGAACTGTCTGAAAGAGCCCTTCAAGGCTGAATCGATTAGCCGCGAGAAGGTTCACTTCTCCCTCTCCAAATGGGCCGATGGAAAGCCCCAGAAACCAGGTATCTTCTTCTTCTTCTTCTTCACTTCCCTTTACTCAGGGATCCTTGGATCGAGATCTGGCTTCTTCTTTGTTTGTTTCTGTGTTGTTTCTCTCTGTTTCGAGACGGTTAAAGGTTCGAACTTTAATTAGAACCCATCAGAACTAGGGTTCCGTTTCGGTTGAGGAAGGGATTGTTCACTCTGAAATGGTTCTTTTGAGCTCACATTTGATGTTATATGTTCAATCTTTTTACCTCAGTTTTGTTCAGACAGTGGGCTTTTTTTATGTGTTTATGCAACTTTGTGTGGTCTTTTGTTGACAGTTTTGCGGTCAGACGCACCTCAAGTTTGAGGCTTTTGATCAAAGCCTGGATGGATAAAAGGGATGCTGTAACGTCTCTCTCTTGACATTTTGTTTCCTTTTGTTTGTTGTCTGCAATGAAAGCTTGATACTCAGGCAATCAATAATGAAAAACACTTCTTCTGTTTCTTGCTCAATACAAATTATTATTATTTTTGTGGATTTATTTGTTGTCCATTGAGTATTATTGACTATGGCCTTTCTCTACAGCAAATGAACCATTTGTTCAAAATTTTGAGAAACAAAAGTTAGAAAGATTGCTTAAAGGCTCGATTAAGTGTTGCTTTCTCTAAATCTGATAAGTGACAAAGTCCAATTCATATGGGTCATATAACTCCTCCGGTATGATGCTGACTCTGCGCTGTCAGTTCCAATTGACTGACTGAAAATGATGTGCTAACAGAAAAATGATCAAGATGTGACTGACATGCTCATGAATGATACCGATGTGATAGTACATGAGAGCTGCATTCCGCAGAAACTTGATGTTATAAGGCCTCTGGATGTCATCATGTGTTATGATATAACAAATCCGTATAGTAACTTTTTAGTACCTACCATAGCAAATGGAGTTTCACTGGAATTAATTAGTCAAACGCTGAAAATGAATCCCCAAACAAAGTAACGCCTTAAAGCAACAACAAGACAAACAACTCCTACAGAATTATATAAAAACAAAAGAATTGAGAATGCAAGTAACAAGCTAATAAGAGCTGTCACATGTTATGTATTAATGAGTTCACACAATATGCATCCGAGCAATAAGCAGTTTTGAAACTTTTTTTTTTTTAGTTTTGAAACTTAAAATGCCAAATATGATTATATGGATGCAAATGCAGTTGTTGGAAGAAAAAACAAAAAAAAAAGAAGAGAGTTAGTTAACCACCCTTCAAGGAAGTACAGATATGTCAGGGCTCCTTGACACCTACGGTTCTTGTGCTACCATACCAGTAGTTCAACACGTTTTTCTACCTAAGAAAAATCCATCTGCTTGTTCTCACTAACTATATATAGGTTCATCAAGTTTCATATCTTCTTCTCCATCTCATCACTGCTACACTCTTCCTCCACTGAGTCCTAGATTTTTCAGTTGCTGCTCTTTCAAGAAGTTCCTTCTTGTTGCTTCATCCCTACAAGGGGTAACTTGAGCCGTATAGTAACCGTTCTTTTTCTCATCATAATCATGCTCGAAATGTTTCAAAATCTTTTCATCATAAGCTATTTATTTTCTTATATGGTCCATTTAATTTGCTCCCATCTTTACTGGTGTCTCTATGTTGCACAAGTTTTTGTTTTATTACAAATACCATTAAATATAGCAGACCGACCAACTTACAAGTTACAACGAAAGACATATACATTTCCACAGCTTTGCATTTTTCACACGCGCACTCCCTGAGCGCGTGGATACATTTTTCTAGATTTAACTTTTTTTTCCTTTGATCAGATCGAAGAAGACAGAGATAGTACGGTTATAGACGCCATGAGACGAAACAAACGTCCCGACCTCAGCGTAACACTTCCTAACCGCAACGTGGCTCTCGCTGTCCCTCTTCCTCTACCTCCTCTTCCGAACTCCACCAACATCTCCCCCGCCAAAAGCTTATCCGAGCTAGAGCGCGTGAACCGTATCGGAAGCGGCAACGGAGGAACGGTCTACAAAGTGATCCACCGTCCAACTTCACGCCTCTTCGCTCTCAAGGTGATCTACGGGAACCACGACGAGAATGTGAGGCGTCAGATCAGTAGAGAGATCGAGATCCTGCGAAGTGTTGACCACCCAAACGTCATGAAATGTCACGACATGTTTGATCTCAGCGGCGAGGTCCATCTCTTGCTTGAGTTCATGGACAAAGGCTCTCTCGAAGGTGCACACGTATGTCAAGAACCTGAACTCGCTGATCTCACACGGCAGATTCTCAGCGGCTTGGCCTACCTTCACGGCCGTAAAATCGTCCACCGTGACATCAAACCGTCGAATCTTCTCATAAACTCAGCCAAGAACGTCAAGATTGCTGATTTTGGAGTGAGTCGGATCTTGGCGCAGACCATGGATCCTTGCAACTCTTCTGTCGGAACCGTCGCTTACATGAGCCCCGAGAGGATCGACACAGATCAGAATGAGGGGCGTTACGACGGTTGCGCCGGAGATATATGGAGTCTTGGTGTTAGCATCTTGGAGTTCTACTTGGGGAGGTTCCCTTTTGCTGTGAGTAGAGACAGTGACTTGGCGAGTCTACTGTGCGCCATTGCTAT
Organism: Raphanus sativus; assembly: GCF_000801105.2. NCBI lineage: Eukaryota > Viridiplantae > Streptophyta > Magnoliopsida > Brassicales > Brassicaceae > Raphanus > Raphanus sativus. The sequence continues at coordinate 2,419 of NW_026616374.1, read as the reverse complement.
GTCTCAGCCGCCGGAGGCTCCGGCGACGGCGTCTGAGGAGTTTCGTCACTTCATCTCTTGTTGCTTACAAAAAGATCCTCCTAAGAGATGGTCTGCGCAACAGCTTTTGCAGCATCCTTTCATACTCAAATCAACCGTTCGTCCTCTACCTTCGTCTTCTTCTGCTCCGGCGTCCTAGTTAATTGCTTTTAATTCCGTCTTGTGATAAATAAAAGAATGCATAAAACTAGGGCTGGGCATAAAACCCGTAACCCGAAATCCGAACCGAACCCGAACCGAAAAACCCGATCCGAACCGAATCCGAATTCTAAAAAATATCCGAATGGATCTTGTAGGGTGTTACAAAACATATCCGAACCCGAAGTGTTATTAACCGAACCCGAATGGATAATCCGAAAAACCCGAAAACCCGAAAAACCCGAAAAATATCCGAACAAATCGATTCGAATGTCCGAATTAATATATAATATAAATATTTAAAACATAAATATGTACTTCAAATATTCAATTTCATGTTTATTTCAACATGATATCTAACAATAAGTATCTAATTTTTTTTTAAAATATCTTAAATACTCCATTATATATAAATAAGTATATATTTTTATGTTTTTCTATTGAATTTTAGATTTTACTTAGGGTATATCCGAACCGATCTGATATAACCCGAATCCGAATGATATATGGTTACTTCGGGTATTAACCGAACCGAACCGAAACCGATGTGTTATATCCGAACCCGAACCGAACTTGTAGATTTACTAGAATGGGACCTAGAAGGTGTTACAAATAGAACCGAAATCCGAAAAACCCGAACCGAACCCGAATGGGTACCCGAACGCCCAGGCCTACTCTTATGATAAATAATAGAATGCTTTTAGCCATCTTCTTTTATTACAACATATTTTAATGTTTTTGTTTGGGGGTATTAAAATTGTTCTGAGTTGACCACATGATTCTTGACAAGACAGCAGTAATACAAAAAAAGTCAAGATCTCAAAGGAAAATCAATGGACTGAAGGAATATTATTAAACAGAGCAGATATACTCACGCTCTCAACAGACTCGTCAGTTCATTTATATTCTCCCCGAAATTGCCAGTAAAAAAGGTACTGCATATGGAGGATCTATTCTATTAATTCTGCAGCATGACTTATTAATAAAAGGTTGTGTCCAAATATTTATTTTTTATATTTAAAAAATGAAATATTACTCTTTATTTTTGTAAAAGCACATTGGTTTTAAAGTTAATAAAACTATAACTCTGTTATTTTCGGCAACTCCTTTTTTTGTTAGCAAACGTATGAAAAATGGATTTCCTAACATTATCAAACGATGGCTTATTATTTTGAATAATAGTATTTGATTATTTTTGTTGGCAATACCTTTTTTCAGTTAACAATGCTTCTTAAGAATAAGTTTAAAAGGAATTATATACAGTTCAATACTTTTAAAAACTTACAATTTAATTATTGATATCTAAATATCTATTCTATTAAACTAGAAACATGATATATATATATATATATAGGTTCAGTTTAACTATTTTAATACAATTATTAAACTTTTTTATTAGTCATTTAAGAAAAATATTTTACACAATATTATTACAAAAAATAATATGATTAAAGACACAAATATGATTTTTTCTAAAATATAAAACAAAAATATACCCGTCCTTTGAATGTACAACACAAAATTGTTTTGCTTACAAAATATAATATTTTGATTATATATATATATATATATATATATATATATATATATAATATATATTAAAATTAAAACAGAAATATATATAAACCGATGGAAATATATTTCTTATGAAACTTTAAAAGTTAACTAATAAAGTTAACTAATATTGATATTAATTAATGGTGGAAGCGGGTTATTAATAAAATTTAATTTTATGATTGACGGGGTTTAACTAGTTTAAGTGAATTTTTAATAGAAATAAATATTCATATGAACTCATTTAGTTTAACGAGTTTTAAATAGGTTATTCGAATAAAAATATTTATTAAATGCGATTCTACTTAAAGTTAGGGAAGACCATTTTAACCCAACTACATATATATATAACAGAATATGTTAAAATTATTTCTTTAAACATTTTTCAAAAAATTTGTTCGGTTTTAGTTGCGGGTTGAGTTTGATATTAGTTTCAAAATAAATAATTTAAGAATCATTCGAATATATAGATCATGTCTAATAGAGTATGAGACTTTTATTTTTGGAGCGATTGGTATATAAATATTCTTGACTAAATTATGTTAGGTAATTATCAAGTAAATATAATATGTTGCAAACTTAGGAACAAAGTTTTAAAATGGTTTTCTAAAATGCATATAGATAACAAATGTATAGTTATGCAACTTGATATATTGAATATAGTCACCAAAAATATATTAAATTAAAT
>NW_026616373.1:0-26035 GCF_000801105.2 Raphanus sativus | reverse complement strand
AGTCCGACCATGACATGGAGTGATCAGCAGCAAAGATGTACATCCTGACCACATCTTTATGGAGTTCCAAAGACATCAAGACGTCCAACATTCACTAGTTCATTCAAGGAGAATCCAGTTGATCATACTTCACCAAGTCACACGCAGCTTCAACGTTCGAAGACTCGGATACCAGATGGAATACGTCTACTACAGTGATGCATTCATCAGGGGAGTTCATGTGTTGTACTATTTTTCCTGTCCATGGTTTCCCATTTTGCCACATTGGTTTTGGGGTTTTCCAGGAGAGGTTTTAATGAGGCAACATTAAGCATGCAATGAACCAGTACCGGATGTGTCGATCAAGGGAGAGTGTTATGTACCAGATTGTGATCGCCATACCGGACCGACAAGGACCGTACCGACCGCAGGAGATAATGCTTATCGACTTGTTTACTTATCCACTTAGGATAAACACGACCTTATGTATATATATATATGTAAGACCCCTGGTCGAGATTAATAACAAAAAACACGTTTCTCCACTTAGTTTCATAACAAAAACAACTTTTTTATCAACGAAAACAACTATTCCCATAATTAAAAGAAGTGATAGGCGTCTACGTTAGACGGACGATGACCCTTCTAACACATAAGACAATATCAGACGTCTAAAATGACTAGTTAGAGCATCAACAACGGTTGAAATCTGTTTTGGGTTTTCTAATTTTTTTGTTTATATTATTATTTTTTATCTGACTAAACAAAAAATAAAATAAACTAATCGCGGGCCGCCACATGTTGTAAAGTCCGCAAATAGTGTAAAGAAAAGTTCATTTATTTGCGACTTTCTTCCTCTATTCTTTCAATTTGTGGTCCCCCCACTAAACTTCTTCTAAGAGCTCGTTGTTGATGTTCTTAAATAGTTTATGATTTTATAAAATATAATAATAATAATATACTAAATATATATAATATTTTTATAAAATATCCTTATTCAAAATAAGAAAATTCATTGTCTTTTATTTACATAAGATGATACATATTATTATATATTAATTATAATTATAAATAATATGTCAAAATTATTTTTATTATAATATTAAATTTGTTTAAACTTTAGATGGTTTAGAAAAATAATAGATGGTTTCAAAAAGTAATTGCCACAGTTTTAGAGACATAGTAGCACCTACAGTTTAGGCGAATGTCTAAAACGCTATTTTGTGTAAACTCCAATACAAGATTTAAGGTTCAGTAATGCTAACCAAATGCACAAAACAAAATTGAAAAATATAAACAGAAGTGTAAGGCTCATATGAACTACGCATTGGAGCCTATACGGTCAACCTAAATTCTAGAATGAACCTACAACTATTTGAAAATAGTAATTAAGCAAGCGTTTCGACCAGACACCAAATCATTTAAAACAAATACCATCAAAAAATCAAATTAGGCATAGTAACTGAAACGTTAATCACAACTTAAGTATAAAACAAGGAGAAGAGCATATGAGATATAATTCAGGACTCACCAAACAAACAATTTCTACTTGCCTATGTTCTTATTCTTGTAGAAAGCTATGAAAATCATTTATCCCTCTCCTACATTTTCTTCTAAATTCTCATTTACTTTGTCGACATCTATACTATTAAAATTGAAGTACAATTTTTACATCCCCTTGATATGCTTTAGTATTTACAACAGTGGCACTGCAATTAAATTTTAACTAAAAACTTTTGGAAAATATTTGAAATATTCATATATTTTTGATTTTCTGAATAACTAAAACAATATTTCCTAAAAATTCTAAACGACATTACCTAAACCTAACATTCCCCATAAATGCTCATACCTCATAATATACTTAAGTTGTTGGATTTTTTTTTGTTTTTTTTTTAAATAGTTATTTAATAGTATTTAACAACTTATGAAAGAAAAAAATGATGCAATTATATTAAAGTTAAATTAATGTGATACCCTACTTCACTTTCATAACTATAAATTATATTCATTGAACTACGAAAATATAAAATAAAATATTACAATATAACTGTTGAAAACTATATAATATAATTATCTTTATAAACACAAAATTAATATAAATTATAAAATATCATCTATACCAAATAAACCATAAAATATGTGATAAATTTAATTTCGCACAGATATTTCATAAAAATTAAATATAAAAACAAAAATAAACTGAATATTGTTTCCAATCAAAACGGGTTTCAATTAGTAAATTATATAATATATCTCAAATACTTGCACATGTAAATATTAATTGTCTAAAAAAATAAGCTAAAATTTTATTAAAGTAATCCCGCGCTTTTCAAGCGCGGATCAAAATCTAGTTTTTCTTAAAGCTTACTAGGTTATTTCAATTCTTTATTTTCACAAGACAAATCTAATTTATTTCTTGTTGTTCCCTTGGTCGAATTAAGACTAAGTAGCACCACTGATAAACCACATAATCCACTCAAAAATTAGGTTAATGTATCAAGCAAGTATAAAATAACGATTTGTTAACTATTTGAAGGTGGAAAGGGTTTCTTATTGATACTCAAAGTTGACACAGCAATATGAATAGAGAGTATGTGAATACAAGTGAATTTGAAAGTAAAATTAGTGAAGTATTGACATATGAAGCTTGCTTCTGACCAATGAATTTTATGTGCGTTTACAGGGTCGAGTCTACTTAGACCATCCTAATCCCCTAGTCTATATTTGAGAAGTGATTTGCCACATGTCTTCTCTACAATCGTTTTCACAAAAAATTGTATGTGGCTATTAAGATTGATGACATGTCATATGGTTAAATATGACATGGACAATTACATTTAATGCTGATATATATTTTTGGAAATATTTTTAGAATATGGCAATAACTCATATATTACATTTAATATTGATTTTATTTTTTTGGTAAACTTTGTAGAATATGGTAATAACTCATAAATCATCACTAAAATAAATATATTCAAATATGATATTTTGAATTTCGAAATATTATATAATTTTACTTTTATAATAATAAATTTTTTATTATCTAAAATTTTCTGAATTAAAAAAAAATATAAATCGTAATATCATTAGTTTCTTTTAGATATCTACAAATTATATAAATATTATTTAGTTTTAAATTTTGATAACTATACAATTTTATATGATTTTTAGTAATTTTGTACAAGTTGATATAATAATTTAACCAAATGAAATAAATAATTTTTTTATCTAAGATTTTAACTTTATATATATACATATATATTCTTAAATATAATTTAAATAAGAAATATTTTCTCTTAATTTTATGCTTAATTAATGATATTTGTATTAATTATTAGTCAAAATAATAAAATATATAATATTAATAAATTACATTTTAAAATATAAAATTTAACTTTTAAAAAATTCATCACTACACATGGTGCATGAAAACACCTAGATTAATAATGGTGACATAGCTACTAAAATTGATGACATGTCTTATAGATTAATATGACATGGACAATTATATATAATGTTAATTTATATTTTTGATAAAAGTTTTAAAATATGGTAATAACTCATATATTATATTTATTATCGATTTATATTTTTGGACTTTTTTAAAAATATGGCAATAACGCATAAATCATCATTAAAATAAATATATTCAATTATGGAATTTCAAATTTTGAAATATCATTTAAACTAAAAATATTTCAAAATATATACATTTTTTTTTTAAAATTATAAAATTAAATCATAAAATCAAATTAAATCGTAAAATCATTAGTTTCTTATATATATTTACAGATTTTATAATATTGTTTAATTTTAATTTTTGACAATTCTGAAATTTTACATATTTATTTAATATATTTAATTAAAATAAATAGATAGAAAAATCTACCTAAGATTATAATTTTAAATATATACATGCACATTCTTAGATATAATTCAAAATAAACAAAATTGATTTTATCTCAATTTTAATGTTCAGTTAAATCAAATTTATATTAAAATACTGATAAGAAAAAAGAAAAATTATAATATTAATAAAAAATAAATATAATTTATATTTATCTTTTAAAAAATATTTTAAAATTCTTTTACTGCACATGGTGCAGGAACACACCTAGTTAGAGTATCAAAGGAAGAGTTCACACGCTTTTCAAGAAAATAAAATATTAAAATAATTCAATTCCGGTGAATCCGCGCCGCGTGAGGTCGTCCTAGTGAACTTCGTTCATCACTATTCTGCTGGCCCCGCGACACGTGGTGGCCTGCGATTGGTGTGATTATTAATTTTTTTTTTTTTTACCTGTGAACCTCTCTCCTCCGGTTCGCAAATGAGGATGCCCTTACATACTACTATTTCGTCTCCTTTTTGACGACAAACTATAAGGAAGCCAAAAGTAGAATTGATCATAATTTTTCGATGCTCAACGTGTACTTATTACTTACTCCGTACCATTTTGAAAAGGCAAATATTTGGTATTGTCGAATCTAGTAATAAGTATCTAAATTGTATTATTATTTTGTTACAATTTGTCCAATTGTTACTCGTTTTGTTTATTATATAACTGTACTTAATAAATAATTAAATATCACTAGTATTTGTATCTTTATAAAAGAAAACCAACAAAGATTTTTGTTTGAAACTCAAAATCTTTCATTAAAATATTAAAGCCAGATAATTAGGATTGGATCAAAAATCTATTATATATATCTTTATATATAAAGAAGTGTTTAAATCCCTCCCATGATGCCACCTAGGATTCCAGCTTGGAAATTGATCAATTATCCTGCTGCCACATAGGATACGCTGCGTTTCATTAAACGTGAAACCATCTGATTTTGGGTCTGAATTGGGCTTTGCTTTCAGAAACCAGAAGCTCTTCGCGTGAGGCCCATCGATCTAGAGTTTCGAAAGCGTTCTTTCATCTTCTTCCTAAAAATCAGAGAGAGTTGATTTAATCCTGCAGACCGTTTCATAATATCTGACTCGATTCTTAGTTCTCAGAGTTTTAGAGATTCTAAGTTTTTCGCTTCTTAAATTTTTGTGTTCAAAAAAAAATTGTTTTTTACAGAGAATTTGAAAGTGGAAGGGTAAATTAAGAGGAGGATCATCGGGAGTAAAAGCAAACAAGATCATGATTGTTATCCTTCTCTTTTCTCTCCTCTTTGTTATAAGGATCAAAATACAAATCATCATCATCGTTGATCCTCCTCTTAAATTCACACATAGCTGAGTTTTTCTTTTTCAAATAAAGCAACAACCGATTTTCTTTGTGCAGGTAACGATGTTCGAGAATAGGTATCCGTTCAGAGGATCTTCTTCCGCCGGCAAATACTCTTCGCCACCGCCGCCACAGACTGTCAATGGTAAGAACTGAAAAACCTAAGTTTGCATATTCTTCTTCTAGCTTTCTCTAATTTATTTCTCTGCTTGGTTACAATGGCACACCTAAGAGTCGGATCTTATTACGAAATCGATCACTCTGTTCTCCCTCTCAGAGTCTCAGATCGCCACAGCAACTCAAGTCCATCTGAATCGTCATGGTATCAATACTACACCGTTTCTATGTTACTTTATTAGTTTGTTCTTCTATCGATGTTCCGTTGGGTTATTACTTTTCAGGTGAGCAAAATCACTAGAAGCGATTAACTCTCCTGGTGGAGAATGTATATGTGTAATAATCAATGTTTTTCCTGGTGGAGTACTGAATCATTAACTCTCCAAGCAGGAATCTATGTATATATGAGTTACTTTGCCCATGAAAGTGAAAGCGTGCCTTAAGGTTTATGGTTTGTATTTTTTTGGTTATTCTCGGGATTTAATGGTTTTTGGTTTTCTCAATTTACAGCGAGAGAAAGGTTAGCTTTTTACTTGATGCGGAGGACACTATTGCTGAATACGAGAATAATGCAAAGGCGAAAAGAACAGAAAAACTGGAGAAACAGGAAGGCTAAGCACTTGATCGTTTGAACAATCTCGACCATGTAACTAAAGTTGAGTTTTTACACCGCCTCAATGACTTAAAAGATGGGTTCCGGAGTTTGTTGGTATACATTTAAAAGAACTTTGATTCTCCATGAATCCTCTTTGATCCACAGCTTTCAGAAAAAGACAATGTGATGATCCTTTTGTTGTTTTTGTAGGAGTCTGTTGGTACTTCAAGGGCGATAACGTCTGAAGATGTTGAGCAGATGTTCTCAAAGATGAAAAATAAACGGAAAAGGATGGAGTGAGTTTAGTAGTCAATGATCAGAGGAGGTATGAGTATAATAAAGGTATTAAAGTCGTTTCGTTTACACATAAAGATGTGTGTTTCGTTAGTTCATCTCTGCTCTTTTAACTACCTTTAGCTCCTAAGTTATGCAAACAACTATGTACTTCAGGTATGGAGCTTGAAGCTTTTGTGTAACTGCTCTGATTAATTGATGTTATATTGGATTGTGCTTGGTTTGGTATTAAAATTCAAGTCAAATTACTGTAGAATTTATGTGTACAAATTAAAATAAAATTGAGTTACACTACACTAGCAATAAAACAATAAATATATATTTATATATGATGTTAATTAAATTTAGTTTACGATACTAAATTTAGGTATGCCTTTGACAAGAAGTACCTAAATTATGCAAAATTATAGTGAGTTAAAAACTAAAACGTGGTTCGGTGTGTTGGCGTTCGTTGGAAAGTGACCAGTACACCCACCTCCACGCAGATATAATAATCAGTTTTCAAAACAATTTAATTTGGACATGTTATCCTTCAGTAACAGAGGCACATGTTGTGAAGAATAAAATAGATTAACTCATTGGATGGTCCGAATGCCCTTTCTCAAAAAAAAAAAATTTGATTGGAAGATCTGTATACAACACCAACAATAAAGAAGTAAGTTTCTGAAGTTAAGATTAACAAACTAAAGGTATAATAACATTTAAAAGAATAATATTCGATATCTGTACTTATCTTCACAATAAATAGTTTGTTCCATGCTTTGGAACATCTATCCATGCCACAACAGATTTTGTAACCAAATAAGGCTAATAGGTTACTAATATGATGTAAACAAAATACTTCATCTGTTCCGTAATATAAGATGTTTTGGAAGATAATATTATTAATAATATAAACTGAAAATAATTTGACCAATCATAAATAAAGTAGTTAAGTATTATTGGTTAACCATTTTTCAATAAAATTAAAGTATCTTAAAACTATCAAAATATCTTATGTTTTGAAACATCAAAATTTCTTCAAAACATTTTCTATTATACAACGGAGGGAGTATGATATTAAAACAAGAGGATACGAAAAATTGTTGTGGCTAACAAAGAAGAAGAGTTCATCTAATTCCAAATGATGATGTAAAATAAGCTAAATAAAGAATGAAATCCAGATTTTTAAATTAATCTTATATGTAACTAAACTTAATACTTTTCAATCAAATAAAAAAATAGCCATTACACTTTCAAATTGTCATGCATATGTTCAAACTTAGATTATCCTGCATATATTTAACATTAAAGTTTCGTGCGTATATTTAAACTTAAATTTATTTTATAATAACCTCAAAATTAACTATGTAGAGCTATTAATTTGATTGAAGATCTCTATATCATTGATTTCTAAATAATATTGATACATGTTCTGAATTATAAAACCACAACAAAGTCATATTTAGACTTAACAAAAAAACAAATTCAGAGCTAAACTAATATTTAAATTTTAAGTTAATAAAAATTATATTAAATATTTACTCTAACTATTTTAACTATTTTTTAAATAACATCCCACCCGTAGGGCGGGCCGACCCTAGTATATATATATATATATATATTTTAAAACCCGAATATTAGCGGGTGTTTGTCGTGTCCAGCCCAAAAACTACAAACGAGAAAAAAGTCTTATCGCTGCTTAATAAAAGTGAATCAACGATGTCCAAAACATCTAATGGATGGAGGGCCTGAAATGACTTTATGAACTTTATTTCAACTGATGGGTTTTCATTTACCGGAAGCCCATTCTTTCAACTTTAAACAAACTCTACAAAACATTTACATATTTAAAAAGCGATCTTTAGGGTTTCTCTTGTTCCCAAATTTCTTTTCTATACCGAAGTAGCGCCGTCGGCATTTCACACACTCTCGAGAGACGAAAGATGAAGACGATCTTATCATCCGAGACCATGGACATCCCCGAAGGCGTCTCCATCAAGGTCCACGCCAAGGTGATCGAAGTGGAAGGCCCACGCGGGAAGCTCACTCGCGACTTCAAGCATCTCAACCTCGATTTCCAGCTCATCAAAGACGACGTCACGGGCAAGCGACAGCTCAAGATCGACTCGTGGTTCGGCTCCCGCAAGGCCAGCGCCTCGATCAGAACCGCTCTGAGCCACGTCAGCAATCTCATCGCTGGCGTCACTCAGGGTTTCCTCTACAAGATGAGGTTCGTGTATGCTCATTTCCCTATCAACGCTTCCATCTCCGGCGACAACAAGTCCATCGAGATCCGTAACTTCCTCGGCGAGAAGAAGGTCAGGAAGGTTGATATGTTGGATGGTGTTACCATTGTTCGGTCTGAGAAAGTCAAGGATGAGATTACTCTTGAGGGTAATGATATCGAGCTTGTCTCCCGTTCATGCGCTCTTATTAATCAGGTTCGTTCTTATTTGATGTTTGTTTGTTTTAAATTGCTGTTAGAGCGTAAGGAACATGCAATGTAATTGTGTTGAGTCTTTGTCTGTTTTTGATGATTGTTTTGATTCTGAGCAGAAATGCCATGTGAAGAAGAAGGATATTAGGAAGTTTCTTGATGGTATCTATGTGAGCGAGAAGGGCAAGATCGCTGTTGAAGAATGAAGCTATTGAAGTGCTTTATTAGATTCATATTGTGGAAGAGTGGTTTAGTTGTAGCGTTTTTATTTACGTCTCTTATCTTATGGATTTGTAGTTTTGTTTCCGTTGGACCGTTATTGATGATGCAAACTCGCTGGTTTGGTTTTTTTTATTTACTCTGTTCTTGCAAAAGTTTTTGACACTATTTTCACTTTTACTTGTTCTTGGAGCTGGTTTGAGTTATATGATATGTTCTATTTTATTGATCGTGAAAGAACATTTAGCTTGTATATAATATTTACATCTGGTAATTAAACGGCTGTAAGAAAATGTTGGTTTAGATTTGCTTGTGCGCTGCCTTAAATGTTAAAACCATATTCTCACTTTGGTTATCAGTGGTTTTGGAAATGATTACTTCCACTCCCTGTTATCCGTACGCTCAGGTAGAGCCTAGCGCCTAATGAATAAAGCGGGGATTAATCCACGTTTAATCGGGGATTTATTTTATGTGTTTATAAATTTTCTAATGGGATTGGATATAATATATAGCTCGTATAATCAAGTTGAACAGATCAGTGTGGTTCAGTGGCTCAACACGTGTTTTGTCTACCTAATCCCCAGTTCAAGAAGCTCAAAGTCCATTTTTAGTTTTTATTTTAAGAGTGGCATAATAGTAATTAACTTCTTTCTTTCTTTTCTTCTTCTTTAGACCAAGTCTTCAAATTCTTACGGTTCCTGTAATTTTTTCAGCAGCCACCATTAATCTTTTTCACCTAACCTTCGATTTATTGCTTTTTAATTGTTATTTACACCGCAAACCTGTAGATCTAACTGAGAATTAGTGATACAGGCTGAGAATCTCACTCTAGCTTTTCTCACAAGAAATCAAAACCTACGGCTTAAATGAAATGAAGATCGCCACTCAAAGATGTGAAAAGCTTTGAGATAAGATCAAGAACCAACACCTAAGTGAATCTCACACAAAGATAAAGGTTCCACACTTGTATCCTAAGAAAGCTTCTCACATAACTTAGAATTAACAAGAACAAGCATAAAAGCTCTCAAGAGAAAATCTCACTTTTTATTCAATACTCAAGTCTGATTTTACAATGAAATGAGAGGAGCTTTATATATAGCTCTTGGACAAAGGTTTCAGAATCAAAAGACAAATGAAAGGATGATTTTTAGGATAAATCATCATTAAGAAAAGAATCAAATAGGCTGGTCAAAAGGCTGATCTCAAGGAATTGAAATCTGCTTATTAATGAGTGTTGACCACGTCTTTAATACCTTTGGACTGATCTTTTGGAGCTGATAAGGAGGCTTAAGTGGTGGCCTTTGTTTGGGGACAGTCAGCTGAATAAAACGAACAATAGGCTTGATGTCGTCTAGGTTCATCCGAGTCCAAACATGGAAAGTCTTGTCTACTTTATGAGCAGTGGATTTGATGCCTGCATCATATTCTCCTCCTTGAAAAAGTTTTGTCCTCAAAACTTGCTCATGTGGTATAAAGATGTACCTCGAATTTTGCTGGACCTCTTCTGACGGATCAAGCGGCTCAGGCTCTTTGTTCTCATACTCAATTTGGGCCGCTTGTTGGGCCAACCCGTCCAAACCATCGCATGAGTACCTTTGTAGGTGAAAACGAATCTCATCTCTTAGCCCATAAACAAACTGGTCCATGACATTCTCATTGCTTACTCCTGGATTGAGCCGAATGCGAAGATGGTTGAATTGCTTGTGATACTCCATGACCGTCTTATCTTCTTGGCAAAGTGTACGAAACTGCCTCCGGATTTCTGGATATTGATTGCGTGGGATGTATTGCTTCCTCATCATATTTTTCATCTCATCCCAAGTTGATTCTCGAGAACACCGGCGACGGTTTTCTTTTGCAGTAGATTGGCTCCACCAGTGTTGAGCTTGGTTGACGAGCTGATCGGCTGCAATGTACACTTTCTCAAAATCTGGGCAGCCGCAAGAATGGAAGAACTCGTTCATCTTGTGCTCCCATTCAAAGTACTCATCAGGCACTACAACAAATATAGGTATTGATAGCAGATTAAGATAGCACAATTTTCCTAACTGCTATGGAAAAGTATTTGTAAGTCTAGCTAGGAAAGTTATAGCATTTTACTAATGCTATGCCGAGAAAACAGTTAACATAAAAAAAATCACTAATCACCCAAGTTTTTAGGATTAGCGCCAACACTTAGTGAAAAAAATGGATTTGGGCGGTATGTTTTAAGAACATAACCTTTTCATAGCATTAAAAAAATAATAATAGAAAGGGATAAAATTTACCTCGTTCTCTCCATCTTCCCTTTCTTCTCCACCTCCATCGAGCTCCACCATCTCTGACTGGTTTCACCGTCTTCCCTTCCTCTCCACCATCTCCGACTCCATCAGTCACCAACCCTTCCTCTCCACATCATCTCTCCACCATCTCCGCCGCGTTTTCTCCATCTTCCCTTCCTCTTCACATCCTCTCTCCTCCATCTACGACTCCATCGCTCACCAAACCTTCCTCTCCACAACCTCTTTCCACCATCTCCGCCTCGATCTCTCATCGCTCACCAACCCTCCCTCTGCACAACATCTCTTCACCGTAATCTCTCATCGCTCACCAACCCTCATTGTGAAAGTATATAGGTCTTAGATTTGATTGATTGAAGTTGTGAAAGTAGATAGGTGTTAGATTGGATTGATTCAAGTTGTGATTAGGTAGGTTCTCGGTTCATATTTGTTTCCATTAATCGATCAGTTCTTTTTTTTTTTTGCAGGTGCGGGTTCGTGACTTCACAAGCTTGCGTCTTCTATATTCTGTCGAGGTTAGACACATCGATCACTTATTCACATTTTCTAATCGTTTGTATACTTTTGTAGACATTTGTCTTGTCGTTTGCTGTTTACACGTTGAAGCAAAATTTATATTCTCATTGTTGCTTGAACCATGTACACTTGTTTGAACTGTGGCAAGGGTCTTACTAATGTTGGACAAGTCGTGGGTTCATTTAAGTAGGTATGTACATTTGTTTAAGTGTTCAGCTTATAGATTTCACAAATTCTCGTTATAACTTTTTTTTTTCATGAACTTAAGAGTTGATTCTGCGTACGAAAGAGCTGCCCGAGCTTTTGTCAATGGTGTTACTGATAAGTTAGGAGTTAATGGGAAGATTGTATGTCCATGCGCCCGATGTCGTAATCTGTATCGCCATACAAGTGAGGAGGTTGTCTCTCATTTGGTTATAAATGGAATGGATGATGCTTACAAGGTACGGTCGGATTGGTTTCACCATGGAGATGGTAGCTCTGTTGATTTAGGGGATGTTAAAGATAGATGCTGGAATGCTGAGATTCTTAGTTTATATGAAGCTGCAAACTGTCTAGATGAGGATTTAGCTAACCGGGGGTCACAGTTACGTGAGTCAGTTGAGGGTGAGGACAGGAAAGAAGATGAGTTTTTAGCAAAACTTGTATCCGACGTGTATCCGACGTGTATCCGAAGTTGAGGCTGAAACCCCCTTGTATCCGACGTGTTCGAGTCATAGCAAGCTATCAGCTGTAGTTTCATTGTTTAGGATTAAGTCTCAGAATGGGTGGTCAGACAAGAGCTTTGATGACTTGCTGCAAACATTGCCAAATATGTTACCTGAAGACAATGTGCTGCACACATCAACTTATGATGTCAAGAAGTTCTTGAAAACTTTTGATATGGGATATCAAAAGATTCATGCTTGTGTTAACGACTGCTGCTTATTTAGAAAGAAGCTGAAGACGGCTGAGAGTTGCCCAACATGTAAAGCGTCTAGATGGAAGACCAACATGCATACTGGTGAAATCAAGAAGGGTGTTCCACAGAAGGTTTTGAGATATTTTCCAGTGATACCTCGTCTGAAAAGGATGTTCAGATCGGAGAAACTAGCAATGGATTTACGATGGCATTTCAATAACAAGAGCATAGATGGGAAACTGCGCCATCCAGTAGACTCTGTTACTTGGCAGTCAATGAATGACAAGTATCCGTCGTTTGCAGCGGAGTAGAGGAATTTGCGACTTGGGCTTTCAACAGATGGGTTTAATCCCTTTAGTATGAAGAGCAGCCGATACAGTTGCTGGCCTGTGTTACTGGTGAATTACAACATGGCTCCTGACCTATGTATGAAGGAGGAGAACATAATGCTCAGTCTGCTGATTCCAGGACCACATCAACCGGGTAATAGTATAGATGTTTACTTAGAGCCCTTGATTGAAGATTTAAAACATTTGTGGTCAATAGGCGAGCCAGCATACGATGCAGTTAGTAAGACTACCTTTACCCTTAAGGCAATGCTACTTTGGACTATTAGTGATTTCCCGGCTTATGGGAATCTTGCTGGTTGTAAAGTGAAGGGTAAAATGGGTTGTCCTATATGCGGGAAGCACACAGATAGTTTGTGGCTGAAGAATAGTAGGAAGTTTGTATTTATGGGCCACCGGAAAAGTTTGCCTCCCTTGCATAGTTTTAGAGGAAAGAAGGCTTGGTTTGATGGGAAAACAGAACATGGGACGAAGGGAAGGCTACTCACAGGCAGGAATGTCTCATTTGTGTTGAGAAATTACAAGAATGTTTTTGGTAATAGAAAACAGGCTGGGAAAAAGAGGGCTACTCGAGTTGACATACCATCTGATAATGAGGAGGAACTAAGTGGATCTGATGAGGATGAAGATGTCGGAGATAAAGACGAAGAGGAATTGTCTAGATGGAAAAAACGTTCCATTTTTTTCTCATTGCCTTATTGGGAGGTATGTTTAAAATTATGATTTACTAAATGTTTAAGTCTGTAAGAGTTGTTCTGATATTTTTCTCTATTTGCTTTGTCATGAGAAGGAGCTTCCTGTTCGGCATAATCTAGACGTTATGCATGTGGAGAGGAATGTGGCTGCAAGCTTGATTGCGACATTGTTACATTGTGGCAATTCAAAGGATGGTCTAAAGGCTAGAAAGGATCTTGAAAGTCTTGGTATCAGGAAGGATTTGCATCCAAAAGCTCAGGGAAAAAGGACATTACTTCCACCAGCTCCCTGGTCTTTATCAAAGTCAGAGAAACACATCTTCTGTAAGCGGCTCTATGATTTTAAAGGTCCTGATGGCTACTGTGCTAATATATCTAGTTGTGTATCATTAGAGGAGTGTAAGGTGATGGGACTCAAATCTCATGATTACCACGTCCTAATGCAACAACTGCTGTCAGTAGCAATCAGGGGCTTACTACCTAAGGGTCCTAGGGTAGCCATTCTCCGCTTATGTGCTTTCTTCAACCTTCTATGCCAACGAGTAATCGATATGGAACAACTCCAGCAAATGGAATCCGAAATCGTGGAGACTCTCTGCATTTTTGAAAGATTTTGGCCACCCAGTTTCTTCGACATCATGGTTCACTTGTGTGTGCATCTAGGCAGAGAAGCTCGACTTGGTGGTCCGGTCCATTTCCGATGGATGTATCCATTTGAAAGGTATGTTCTCCACTGAAAAAAAAAAATAATTAATCGTCAAAATGGACTTACTAATCAAATTCTATGTTCTTTTAAATCAGGTATATGAAAGTCTTGAAAGACTATGTCAGAAACACAGCAAGACCAGAGGGGTGTATAGCTGAGTCTTATCTTGCAGATGAGTGCATGAAGTTCTGCTCGGCTTTCTTGACTACTTCAACAAATGTACAAGAAAAAGAGGACAGAAACACTGAGTATGAGAGTCAGTCCATCCTCGAAGGTCGTCCTATATCAGCCGCCCGCTCATTCCAGTTTTCGGATGCCGAGTTAAAAATAGCTCATCTTGCTGTAATACAGAACACGGCCATGGTGGATCCATATATTGAGTAAGTTTCTCTTAGTACATATAATAGGTTTGATTGTGACTTTTATAAGATTCCAGTTTTGAGGTTTGCTTTTTCCATATGCAAGTGCTCATTTACAACATCTACAAGACTCAAATGGTAGATGTCAAAGGGATGCAACTTATTTATGGCGTATGCACACTGAAAAATTTGCAGCGTGGCTAAAGCAACAGGTCTGCTAGTACTATATATGTTTTTATTTGACTTTATACCATGTTGTGTAGTTGACATTTTTTTTATGGAATAAATTTTAGATATCTATTGATTCACCTGATGAGGAAGACACTCTGAAGTGGCTGGCTTATGGTCCTCGTAGTATAGCCAGATCTTACACAGGATACATTGTGAATGGGTTACGATTTCACACAAATGTGGTCCATAGGCTAAGTCAGAATAGTGGTGTTTACTATGAGGCAACAGCAATGTGTAGATCTAGTGCAAAGGACACATCTCAGGTGGTCGACGTTGTATCCTACTATGGGAGAGTAGTTGATATTATATTACTAGACTACAATGGCTTCTACGTCCCAATATTCAAGTGTGAGTGGGCAGTTAAAGGTAACGGTGTGAAAGTGGAGGATGGCTTTACGCTGGTTAATTTTAATCACAGCCACATATCCTTTGCAAAGGATCCATTCATTTTAGCATCTCAAGCGAGACAAATATTTTACTCAAGGGACACAGATGAATCGAGTTGGTATGTAGTTATGAAGGGTCCATGTAGAAGATACAGTGATGAGAAACCTGAAGATGGACATGCAGATGTAGGACCACTGCCTTCGGATATAGATATGTGTCTTGAAGACATATCAAATGAGGCTGAGAATGTCAGAGATGATTGTGAAGGAATATACGTTTGATTTCATTGATTCTTTTTTGGGTTTAGCATTACATTTTAGTTGGTTACTTTCCAATGCATTACATTTTTTTTGGGTTTCGCATTACATTTTATGTTTGATTTCACTGATTACCTACTTTTATTTGTGTTTGCATATAATGTTGAGTTGGTTTTGAATTTCCCTTGAGTTTGATTGTAGGAAAGCCATGGGTAAAGGAAAAAGGGGATCAAAGAAAAGGAAGATGATTGTGCAAGATGAAGTGCCTGAATTTATCGGCACCATATACACTAAGGAAACGCAGCATGAGAAGCAGATGTCAGAATCACAGCCGGAAGACACACAGCAGGAAGTGCAGCCTCAGGACACACAGCAGGAAATGCAGAGTCGGGACACACATGAGGAATCGGATCCTCGTGAAACACAACAGGAATCGCAGCGTCAAGACACACAGATAGATGGTGGAGAAGCAGAACCAGAGAAAGAATCCGAAACTGCAAAGGCTCATGACGAGGGTGGTAAGTCTACTGATGAGGGTACTGATACTGTTCAGCCCAAGACAAAAAAACGACGAGGACCAACGAAGATGAAAGATATTGCGAGAGATCCTAATGCACGGATCAAGGTGGATTTCACAGAATTTGGAGAACCCTGTGGAGAAGGATCAGTTAAGCTCTCTTCGTACTTAGGTCCCTTGGTTAGGGAACATGTTCCTGTGGTGATAGATGATTGGAGAAAAATAGGCGAGGACCGGAAAACCGTTCTATGGAAGTCTGTTCAGGTAATTTGTTTCTGTTGACACTATAGCTAATTTTTTGAAAACTGCCTTACAACTTTTATTGTTCTTGTAGTTACGTTTTGAACTGGATGGAGAGTACGAGAAAGCTGCTGTTATGAAACAGATGGGATGCATATGGAGGGCCTCTAAATCACGCTTGGTTAATCAGATTCTGAATGCTGAAAATCACACAGACCGTTTGAAGTTGAGGCCAGATAATATTCAGCTTGCAGAGTGGAGGAAGTTTGTGAAAGAGAAGACTAGTAAAGAGTTTAAGGTATGACATTTTAATTAGTTATATTATATTACATCTGTTTCTAACACTTCTATATAGGCTGTTAGGGAGTCGTACAAGGAAAGAAGGCGTAAGCAGATTCCTCACACATGTAGCCGTAAAGGAATGGTTAGATTGGCAGAAGATTTAGTAAGTATATATATTGTAACTATGGTCGAGCCTGATTTGTGTATTTGTTGCAATTTTTTTTGAAATTGTTTTTGTTCCTGAATCATAAACCTGAATCATTATGCAGAAAAAAAAGAGCTCTGTTCCTGCTGAAGTGACGAGACTGAATGTGTGGGTGAAGTCACGAACTAAAAAGGATGGCACTGCAGTGAACACAGATGCTGCTGACAAAATAGTAATTATTATGTTGTTCTCTTATTCGTTTGTCATGTTTAAAATTAGAGTTAAAAATCTCACTAAACATTTTGAACATGTGACAGGAAAAGGCTAATGAGTTTATTCGGTCTGAGCATCATGGATCATCATCATCAAACCCAAAACAAGATACTCTTACTCAGATCTTAGGACCTGACAATCCTGGACGATTGAGGGCTATGGGTAGAGGAATGAGTGTGAGCAAACTGGCTTTTTTCGAAGTGAAGAACAAGTATGTGACTGAAATGCAACAGACACAAAATCAGTTGAAGCAGCAGGTCCAAGAATTGCAAGAGGCTCTTGGTAAAATGAATAGTCGAGTAAGTGTTTCAGAGCAACTCTCCTGTGATTCTTTTTTTCTTTAAAAATGGTAATCTTATTTTTTTCCCTAATTATAGAGGCCAGACTCGGAAGAGGGTGAGAATTCAGCACCAAGAGTAAGTACTAGTGCAAATATTATTCATGCTCAACTAGCTTGAACGGAATGTAACTGTTGTCTTGATTAATATTTGTAGAGTGTGACGACTAATAGGACACCGCATCCTAAGTGTATCCTATATGATTGGTGTGACAAGGAATGCAAAGTAGCCGAGGGTCGTTTTATGTCTTCTGATGAAATGGAGTTTGTTAACAATGTTCCATTGGGCCCTAATTCAGTTAAGGTGGTAGTTGAGACGGCTATTGAAGTAGATGCATTTCTTTGGAGACCGGCGCCAAAAATTTACACTATTGGTCACGCTGTAGGAGAAACAGTTGCGTGGCCTCAAGATTCTCTTCTTGTTCTTGAGGAGGAGATCGATCCAGATGACATATCAGATAAAGTAAGGTTTTCAGTCCTCATCTCAGTTTGGTGTCTAATTAAGTTTCTGTTTTCTAAAATCTAGTAATGTATTTCCAATGTGGAATTTATTGGTTTGACAGAGTCCTGAGACAGTAGAGAACAACAAGTGCAAACTTCTACATTGGTTAACACAGGATGAAGAAGCAGTTGCTGAAGGTCGTTGGGAGAGTCGTGATCCCAAAGCCTTGGTGGATGGCCTTCCTCTTGGACCAAATGCTGTGAAAGTATATGTAGATGCGGTGATGTTACCTCAGACTTTTCTTTGGAGGCCAACAGAAAAACACTCAAACCTTGGTCATTGTTTGAAGTCGTATGTAGCCTGGCCTGTCAGCAGAGTTTTATTCGACAATTTAAACACTGAGTCACCATCTACAGCATCTCCTCTTAGGCACTCAGAACTACACACTCCACCGGCTCCTGCTAAGATTTCAAAACCAGTGGCACAAACTCCTTCAAGCTCTCGGAAGGTAAGTAGTAGTCTCATTTCTGTTGATATATCTAATAAAGTTGGTAATGCTTTCCTATGTCTTATACTAGTGGACATCATTCTCATACACAGATTGTGAAAGAAGGTCAGAAGTGCAAACTCCTCGACATTACCGGTCAGAAAGTTGTTGTTGCAGAAGGACGCTGGTCCTCGAACAACCCAGAACAGTTAGTGCATTCTGTTCCTTTGGGAAAAAATGCTGTTCGTGTGTGGGTTGATGTAGTCAAGGTGGATGATGCCATGGTTTGGAGGCCTACATCTGCAATCGAGTGTTGGAGGATGCTATTGGTACCACTATAGCATGGCCTGAAGACAAAGTTGTCATCGTGTGAGGATGAATAAGAACGTATGGTCTTGTACTTTCACTGCTTTAAAACTTATGAACTTATGGTAGTTAGTGCAATGACACTTGTGTTCTTACTTTTTAACTTAATTATGACATGGTATTTCTATTATGGAGAATTTAAATTTCAGACTTTGTTTATTTATTTTTGAGCATTTTGTGTATTTATAGTGAACCATTTGTTGTATATGTAGATGCTATTTTATTGGGCGAAATAGCATATAAAATAAGTCATGAGACACTCACTTGATATCACAAAAAGCTATAAATCATATATACGTAACTCAATACCACTGCTGCAACACATCATCAAGTAGCACCAATGTAAAGCTACTACAACGTAATTGATGGCTACAAAATATAGCTATTTTTTCAAAATATATAGCAACATAAGAAAGTTATTACAAAATTTACAACAACACGAAATTATCGCTATTAATAGTTTTAATACAGCACAAAAATACAGATGTTATATAGTTTCCTATAGCACAAATAGTGTGAAATAAATAATCGTAACACAGCAAGAGCTAAACGCTATTATAGGCTTGTCTACGATAGCGTCCTCCTAAAACGCTATCGTATATATGGACTCTATTATAGCGGTCGTTTTCATAGCATTTATAAAACCGCTATGGATACCATATAATAGCGCTATCTGTATGCTATAAAAAGCCATATTTGTTGTAGTGAGGGTCTGATCTCCCTGCAAAATAATAATCTTCTTAAATCAAAAGACTCCAAGGATGGTTTGCCATGTTGCCGTTGCTGGACTGGTTTTCCATATCTCTTTATATTTTTTTTTGACAAAAACTTAGAAAAAAAAATCAAAACAGAAAAGAAAGAAAGAGGAAATTGATTTTTTTTTTCTGGGTTTTCTTTGGAGAATAGAGAAAAAAAAAACAAAACAAAACAAAAACAAAAGGATAGATGATAGGAACTTTTGGCTCTGATACCAAATGATACAGGCTGAGAATCTCACTCTAGCTTTTCTCACAAGAAATCAAAACCTACGGCTTAAATGAAATGAAGATCGCCACTCAAAGATGTGAAAGGCTTTGAGATAAGATCAAGAACCAGCACCTAAGTGAATCTCACACAAAGATAAAGGTTCCACACTTGTATCCTAAGAAAGCTTCTCACATAACTTAGAATTAACAAGAACAAGCATAAAAGCTCTCAAGAGAAAATCTCACTTTTTATTCAATACTCAAGTCTGATTTTACAATGAAATGAGAGGAGCTTTATATATAGCTCTTGGACAAAGGTTTCAGAATCAAAAGACATAAATGAAAGGATGATTTTTAGGATAAATCATCATTAAGAAAAGAATCAAATAGGCTGGTCAAAAGGCTGATCTCAAGGAATTGAAATCTGCTTATTAATGAGTGTTGACCACGTCTTTAATACCTTTGGACTGATCTTTTGGAGCTGATAAGGAGGCTTAAGTGGTGGCCTTTGTTTGGGGACAGTCAGCTGAATAAAACGAACAATAGGCTTGATGTCGTCTAGGTTCATCCGAGTCCAAACATGGAAAGTCTTGTCTACTTTATGAGCAGTGGATTTGATGCCCGCATCATAAAATGTTACAGGCTGGGAAGCTGGTCGATGGACTGGATGGGCGATGGGTCGATCTTATCGGTTCAGATTGAGATCAGATGGGAAAATGATGAAGATGGCCGACTTGCTGTCCTTTTCTGTTCAATCTATCCTGAAATAAAAGGGAAAACAATGAGCTTATGAATAACTAAAATAAGAACAGAAACTAAAAGATAAAGATAGGATGGAATGGTTTGATGGATTGAAGATAGATGATGGATGATGGAGATGGATAGATGATGATTGACTCTCTCAATCCTTGGGTTTGATTGACTCTCTCAATCTGGATTAACACTGGCTGATGAATCTCACAACAACCTATGCTAAATGAATCAATAGGACAACAAAGAATCACACTTTGAATCCTAAAGACAATCGATTTTATTCAAAGACAAACTTTGATAAAAACAAAACAAACTTTTATAAATTCTTAAGATCGAGGGTGACTACAAATGAAGGACTAAGAGAGCTTATATAATGCTCAGAAAGAACTAAACAAAACGTTCATCAAGTAAAGAGAAAGGAAACAAATCTTCAAAGATAAGAAATATCGGAAACTAGCCGTTGGAGTGATTGTGGGGATTTGCAAAGGGGGAGCTTGAATAATCTTGAACCTGGACGGTTTCAAGGGATAACTGAGCTTCCTGGGAATCTTCTTTACTGCTTGGAAGGAGCTGATCACGTCCATAAATGAATGGTAAAAGAGCTGTTGGAGTTTAAATCCTTGAAACCCCAAATAAGGCAAGTGTGGCCATAAATAGATCCTCCTGATCCAATGCTTGCTGGTGTATGGTGAAATGGTGGAATGATCTTCTGGATGGTTGGATATGTACTCTGGATGTCTCTGATCAAGTGGGAACTCTCCTGGTCGCCATAACTTGGTTTGACTAAGATTGAACCGGTGAGACTCCAAATCAGGCAAGTGCATAACTGGTTTGTCCGGTTTTGGAAAATTGATTGCATCTTGGTTTTTACTGAACCAATTCTCTTGATTTCGGGCTTCCTGGAAAGATAAGAAACTCTTCTTCAAGCCCATGATTGATTCAGGAGAAGGCCGCTTCATGGCTGGGCTGAAATCCACTTCTAAGGGCTGATACTTGCAACTGGATGGGCTGGAGAAACTACAGATTGTAAAATCCATAACTTCTTGATCCGTGAAGCTTTTCTTGAAATTCCAAGTCTCAGAGATTCCTTGAGGAGTTAGCCTTCTTGTAAAATTGGTTTCATGAGAAAACTCCTTCTGATGGTCGAGATAGCCTTCTTTTACTGAACCTCTATCGCTGGTGGCTCCAAGGTGGTCGGTTTGGGTAGCTTGGATGAACTCTGGTTCGACCACTGATTTGATGGCCGCATCATACCCTCTCCCTTGAAAAGGTTTCGACCTCGAAACTGGATAACCTGTTGCACCAAGATAGAGCAAGTCAGGTTTCATCCTCTTTTGAGATTCTAGGACCTTACCTTGGTATTTTATCGGTTTGATCTTTGATGGCACATCTGGTGGCTCTCCTTTGAGTAGGAATGACAAGACTACTCCTCTGCTGCGATCTGTCTTTCTGGTGGATGGTGCAGGACCTGGAGGGTCGTCTGGATTCAAGAAGTTGCTGGTGGTAACTTCTTGTTTTACTTTGGCATTTAAACACCTTGTAATCTCCTTGTGTGGATCATCCATGTGATCAGTAACTTCTGTTCCTGAAATAAATTCAAAACTTTTGCCAGGAAACAAGTGCATTATATCTGGGTTTATAAAATTATAAATAGGAAAATTTAAATTCAGATTTACCCAAATAGTTTCAGATAGTTGAAGAATGATTTGATCTTTGGCAGCATGTGTGCTTTGGATGGCTCTTGCAACTTCTTCAACGTTTTGTGGACAACTCAGGTGGTGTCCATGGCTTTCTTTCAACCTCTCAGAACTGTTAGGTTGTCCATCTTCTTGATTTATACCTGGATCAAAACTCTTTGGCAAAGACAAGTGCATAAATCCAGAATTTGAAAACTCTAATGGAACAAGACTATCACTTTTTGTTGGTTCTGTTTTCAAGTCAAGTGATGTATTTCCTAATAGCTTTCTAGATGGACAATTTACAGCAAAATGGCCCCTCTTA
This sequence comes from Raphanus sativus, assembly GCF_000801105.2. Taxonomy (NCBI): domain Eukaryota; kingdom Viridiplantae; phylum Streptophyta; class Magnoliopsida; order Brassicales; family Brassicaceae; genus Raphanus; species Raphanus sativus. The sequence goes on along the minus strand of NW_026616373.1, from coordinate 3,701 downwards.
TGACATCTATAACATGTCTGAGTTTTAATATTTTTAGAATTAGAGGACTTACTTTGATTTGATGATGCTGGTGGCTTTTGCAAATCTTTTGCCATAGCTTCATCTTTAGCTTGGGGCTCTCTTCTCTCAAGAACTACTTCAGCCTTCTTTTTCCCTGGTTGTAAAGTTCCTTTTGAGGATGGAAATGTTTCTGGTACCTTTATCAACTGGAGTGAACTTAGCTGTGAGCCCTCTTGCTTTTTGAAAGTTTTCTTCTTTACAGCTGGTTCTATCTTTTGGGGGCTGTGATGCTGATTAGCTTGCTTGCTATCAGGTTTAGAGCTTATGGTTGAAGTGTGAAGCCAGCCTGCGTGTGTAAGGATCATGGGCAACTCATGTTCTGGACCTTTCTTCACAAATTCCTCAAGCATCTCGAATTTGAAACTCTCCCAAGTATGAGCTGGGTCACCACAATACCAACTATCGTACTCCTCTTCTTCCCACCATGCAAGAGCAGGACCAGTGAGTGTCTTAGTAGCATAAGACAGCTTCTCCTCTTCTGGGACGTGGTGACTCTGGAACAAGGTCTCCATTTGGTCCTCCCACTCTAGGTATGCTTCATTTCTTTGGCCATAACCAGTGAAGTATATGGAATGAAGTTCATGTTCAATAACATTTCTTCCAGCCTCACTTACGGCTTCCTCCTCTTCAGCAAAGCCATGTTGGTAGACTAGGTCTTCTCCTTGGCTCTCAGTGTCGTGGCTAGACTGTATTGCTTCATCCTTACTGATCTGACAATCAGTTTCCTCATACCATGAACCAAAATCTCGGTAAGACTTCATAGACAATGCTTGTCTTTCCTCATGACCAGAGAATAGCTCTTCAGACCATGAACCTTCTTCTATGTCTTGATCAGTATCAGGACTCTGGTTTAACTCCTCACGCCTTGAGTTGTCACCATAGGTATCTTCTGGTCCCTCTTTTTGGTTCAAAGTCTCCTCATCATCTTCATCAGATTCTCTTAGACTGATATGAGAAGTGGTGTCTTCACACCATGGCTTATCCATTTGGCCAATATCAGAAGTGGTATTAATCTCCCAAGAGTCTTCCTTGGTATCAAGTTCAGAGTGAGTTTCTTCATCAGCTTCATGATCCCAATCTTCTGATTTTTCTAGACTGTTTTCAGCTTCAGCCTCTTCTTGCCATAAATCACTCTCATAACCTTCTTCTGTGTCAGATTCTTTTCTTGACCAGTCAGTGGAGTGGGGATCATCTTGGTAAGGATCTGGTGGTTCTGGTTCAGGATCTTCTCCATAGGGTTCTTCATCAGAATCTGTGTTGGAACAATCAGACCATTGATTATCTCCATAACTACTTTCTTCATCAAACATGGATTGCTCTTCTGCCCATGAGTCATCTTCCCCATCCATGGTACCTGATCAGAATAAAAACAAAGTAGTTAAGTGCTTTTAAAGGCTGTGGTCGAATTTTCTTGGTATAGAATGCAAATAACCGAAAAAGATAGAAATAATCCTATAAAATGAATGCAAACAAACCTAAATGATTTTTTTTTAATGCAAAATGATGTGAAAGAAATAAATCAGAGTGATATGTAAATATGCAAAAAAAAATATGAACAATAATGCTAAGAAGAAAATGCAATGACAATCCTTTTTTTTTTTAAAGTGCAATAAACAGAAAAATGAAACAAGGAAAGAAATTAAATACAAAAAAAATAAATATGGCAATTGGAGCTGGGGAAAATGAATGCAAACAACTAGCCTAATTTTTCAACCCAATTTCGTGGATCAAACAACTCAACTTCTTCTTCTTTAGTTTTCTTTTTATCAAGAACATAAAAATGCAGAAAAAATGCAAACTTGAAGTAAATAACAATTTTTATGGATTTTGATTTTATAAAATGAGAACAAAAAAAGAATGAAACAAGAACAGGAATAGAGATGGATTGATATCACCTGATATAGGAGCTTTGAGCTCTGATACCAAATGTTACAGGCTGGGAAGCTGGTCGATGGACTGGATGGGCGATGGGTCGATCTTATCGGTTCAGATTGAGATCAGATGGGAAAATGATGAAGATGGCCGACTTGCTGTCCTTTTCTGTTCAATCTATCCTGAAATAAAAGGGAAAACAATGAGCTTATGAATAACTAAAATAAGAACAGAAACTAAAAGATAAAGATAGGATGGAATGGTTTGATGGATTGAAGATAGATGATGGATGATGGAGATGGATAGATGATGATTGACTCTCTCAATCCTTGGGTTTGATTGACTCTCTCAATCTGGATTAACACTGGCTGATGAATCTCACAACAACCTATGCTAAACGAATCAATAGGACAACAAAGAATCACACTTTGAATCCTAAAGACAATCGATTTTATTCAAAGACAAACTTTGATAAAAACAAAACAAACTTTTATAAATTCTTAAGATCGAGGGTGACTACAAATGAAGGACTAAGAGAGCTTATATAATGCTCAGAAAGAACTAAACAAAACGTTCATCAAGTAAAGAGAAAGGAAACAAATCTTCAAAGATAAGAAATATCGGAAACTAGCCGTTGGAGTGATTGTGGGGATTTGCAAAGGGGGAGCTTGAATAATCTTGAACCTGGACGGTTTCAAGGGATAACTGAGCTTCCTGGGAATCTTCTTTACTGCTTGGAAGGAGCTGATCACGTCCATAAATGAATGGTAAAAGAGCTGTTGGAGTTTAAATCCTTGAAACCCCAAATAAGGCAAGTGTGGCCATAAATAGATCCTCCTGATCCAATGCTTGCTGGTGTATGGTGAAATGGTGGAATGATCTTCTGGATGGTTGGATATGTACTCTGGATGTCTCTGATCAAGTGGGAACTCTCCTGGTCGCCATAACTTGGTTTGACTAAGATTGAACCGGTGAGACTCCAAATCAGGCAAGTGCATAACTGGTTTGTCCGGTTTTGGAAAATTGATTGCATCTTGGTTTTTACTGAACCAATTCTCTTGATTTCGGGCTTCCTGGAAAGATAAGAAACTCTTCTTCAAGCCCATGATTGATTCAGGAGAAGGCCGCTTCATGGCTGGGCTGAAATCCACTTCTAAGGGCTGATACTTGCAACTGGATGGGCTGGAGAAACTACAGATTGTAAAATCCATAACTTCTTGATCCGTGAAGCTTTTCTTGAAATTCCAAGTCTCAGAGATTCCTTGAGGAGTTAGCCTTCTTGTAAAATTGGTTTCATGAGAAAACTCCTTCTGATGGTCGAGATAGCCTTCTTTTACTGAACCTCTATCGCTGGTGGCTCCAAGGTGGTCGGTTTGGGTAGCTTGGTTGAACTCTGGTTCGACCACTGATTTGATGGCCGCATCAATTAGCGATTTTTGAACTCCAAAGTTAACAAAAAACTAAGTTTCTTAATTGCTCCGTGGAGTTAGCCGATTTGGGAAAAACGCCACGGTTGGGTGAACGTAGAACGTTTAACCGCCGCAAACTCGGCCCGCTTCACCCGCGTTTTAGAACAAGGCTTCCACTAGGACCCGACCTGTATTTATTGGATTAGTTCAGTTCTCTTGCAACTCTGTGGCTTAAGAAAAGATTCGTTCTCGCCGATTATGGTGAGGTAAATGAATGTTGTATTGTAGTGGTGAAAGAGTATAGTGATGGCTACTTAGATTGCGTAAGTACCCCCTCAGGTCTTCATGGACAAATCCTGG
>NW_026616372.1:0-26036 GCF_000801105.2 Raphanus sativus | reverse complement strand
ACTGTCTTTTTCACCTCTCAGAGAATCCTCCTTCATCTCCTTGTTTATGTTCAAATCTCTTACAGTTTTACTTGAAGCTACATCCATGGAAGCTGGCACCATCTGACGACACTCTACGTGATTCTTGCTGCTATACAAACTAGAAGTAGCAGAATCAGAGCTGCTGAAATCGAACCAGGTGTATGGGATCTCTTCATTGTGAATTCTCTTTTTGATCTGTTTTTTTTATCTCCGAGCTGTTAGGCTCTTCTGTTCCTTGAGACTGCAACTGAGAAAACTGTTTTTTTGAGTTTAAAAGAAGGGGAGAGACTGAAACACTTGTAGGTTTTATTGTTCTAAGTTACTTTTTTGGATCTAATCACGTGCTCTAGTTTGACTCCTGTGCTCATAATTTTCACTTTTTCGCAACTGTGTTTCATGAAGGGTATATGTGAATGAGATGACTTGATCATCTTACTTGCACACCAGATGAGGATCATGTGATAGGGCACGTGGTTACTGGTACAGTTTCTAGTAGTATTAGTTTAAGTCCATGAGAAGAAAGTCTGCTGGGTTAACAGCTCATGTCGTTTATAATAATCATCAACGGTTTTACATTATTTTTTTTTAATTATTGTTACAAGATTTGAAAAGAGTAGGAAAGAAACATAAAAGACCAAATGAATTTTGTCTATACGAACCCCTTGCTAGTTCTGTTGTGTCGATTTATGGTAAAGCTCATTGTAGTCCTAGTGTTTTGCAAGAACTTCCCAGTTCATTGCTCCTTTTTAGCTTCAGAGCTATGCTCTGGTGAAGATTAGAAAGCACTATAGGACTCTTGTGTTGATGTTTAAGTAAAGCAAAAAGCTCTGAGTTTCAAATTCCCTTGGATTGGAATAGATAAATGATATACTTTGGATAACAAAGAAATGTGTCAAACACACAAAGCCAGTGAACAAGCAGAGACCACTACACAGTTTTTGACATCTTCATGCAATCTTTTCATTCGGCTACTACTATCTAATAACAACCTTCAAGGATCAACAGAAGAAGAAGAAGCAGCAGCAGCATTGGAGTTACTATTACTACAAGAGACTCTCTTGTCTCTGCTCAGAAAACCTCCTTAAAGACCTCAACCTGGTTGTCATTGGAGACTTTGGCTCTTCCTCTTCAGCAATAAACCTCATTGATGATGATGATGACGACGGCACATTTTGACTTCTAGTTGCAGAATCATTGATATCAAGAACAAGAGCATCATGACTCTGAGAAGCAGCATTATTACCATTACCCTCTTCTTGTTGAGACCCAACATTGGTGTTTCTGGTACTAACCTGATCTTGGCGACCCCATACCAAGACATTGGTGGGGAAGTCCGAAGACGAAGTTGAAATTTGAGACAAAGCATCTGATGATGATACATTCTCAGGAACTTGTTCAATAATCCCCTTTGAGCTAGCTTGGTCAGTGCCAAGAACAGCGTTTCTGCAGATGGGACAAGTTGAATGAGACTGAAACCACATGTCAATACACTCAACATGGAAGCTGTGTTTACACTCTGGAAGCAGCCTAGCTTTGTCTCCTTTGACGAGCTCAGACAAGCAGATAGCACACTCCAAACCTTCTTTGCAAGTGTCTTGTCTGAAAAAGACAACAGGCAACGAGCTGAGCTCGAAAGGGGTAAGCCCTCCAGTGTTGGGTAAAGCGTCTTGCTGCCCGGGGCGAAGATAAAACGACGTCGCTGGCGGCGAGTGAGTACCACCGGTGGAGCAATGGATGATGGTTCGTCTTCTTCTTGCTCTTGTTGCTGCAGCTGCTGCTGGAGGTGATCTATTCGCCACCAGTAGAGCTTGGCGTAGAGGTGGAGGATAAGGACGAAGAGAACCGCCATGAACAGAACAATGACTGCTGTGAGAATGATCTTGCTTGTGACCTCTTCCGTTGTTAAGTCTCCGAACAATGAGCTATGAGCAGATCCATCACCGTCCATTGATGACAACAGTGAGTGTTCTCTAATGAACCCAGAAGCTGAAACTGCTCTTTTGTTTGAAAAGGATGGAGCCTTATGTGAAATTAGAGGGTTTTGTCGGAAAAAGGATGGAGCTTTGTTGTGAAATTAGCAAAGTGCAGAACAAGAAAAGGTCTCTGTTTCAAGGAGTGAAGGTAGTGAAGAAGAAGAAGAAGGGAATGATAAGAGAGAAGCAATGAAGGAGATGACATCGAGGAGTGGGGCCAAGTAACTCTTCCCTATAAAAACCTCTCCACTCCAACCACGTTGATTCTTTCTTAATTCTTTTCTTCTCCTTTAACTTGTTTTTGTTTTGTCTTAATCCTCTCCATTAACGAAAATAATACTAATTATTTTTTTACTGCGGAAAATATGATTTTTAACAAGGGTCAATTTGCTCTATATTCATAGCAAGCAGAAAAATCAAAGAAGTAACCATGCATGACTTTTATAGGGAAGTGTGTCTGTTTACCACAAAAGTGGACAAGAATCTCTTTTTACGCGCGTGATCGTCTGTTTGACGCATTGTGCACAATTAACTAACTATACTATACTATACTATACTATTTTTAAAATAGTATAGAAAACAAATTGATACCAATACTATAAAAAAGATTATATATTTGGTTAGTTTACACTTATATTTCTATTATTCGATTTTACAATAGAATGTAACACATTAACATAATATATAACAATGTTACTTATTTCTATGTTTGGAAATGGTTTCGGAAAATCTCCTATAGGCTCCCTTGATCTTATATATCCCTTTCTATAATTTTATTTTTGATCAAAACCCAAAATCCCAAATCAAATCCTCCCTCCTCTTCAAAACTATACCCTAACCCCCCCCCCCAAATGGATTAGTGAACCCATGGGCAAGTATTTAACTTCTGCACCTTTCAAATTTGGAAAATCGAATAACTCTAAACCCTGAAACCTAAATCCAAACCATATATCCTAAACCATATACTCAAACCATAAACCCAAAAGAGGAAGATTTCCGATTTGTGAAGAAGCTAGTGGCATTGTCAATAAATTTGAGGGATTAGTAAAAAACCACCATAAGAAATAGAGGAGAAGATGAAACATACTATACTACAATCATTAATTAGTATAGTCGTCCAATGTAAGAGGATACACCATTAGCAAAGGGATGATGGAGGTGATGAAGTAGGGGGAAAAATACCACATGAATTGGAGAAAAAGAAGAGAGAGTGGGAATAGGTGATGAAACAATGATTGGCGACATTGCTGAAAGACAAGACATAGAAATTATGTAACAGTACACATCGTTGTGTACTATTCTATATTTATCAAATAGTATAGTTCGACGTAGTGTATACAGTTCATTTTCTACACTAGCTCTAAACCCAAACCCTAAACCCAAACCATATAGCCTAAACCAAAACCCTAAGCCTAAACCCAAACCATAATCCAAACCATATACCCTAAACCCAAACCATATACCCTAAACCCCAATCCTAAACCCAACAATGTATCCAAACCATATATCCTAAACCCTAAACCTAAACCATAAACCCTAAACCCTAAACCCAAAGGAGGAGGATTTCCGATTTGTGATGAAACTAATGGCATTGTCAATAAATTTGAGGGATTAGTAAAAAACCACAATAAGAAGTAGAGGAGAAGATGAGACATACTATACTATAATCATTAAATAGTAGAGTCGAGCAGTGTAAGAAGATACACCATTAGCAAAGGGATGATGGAGGTGTAGTCGGAGTTGATGAAGTAGGAGAAAAAAATACCCAGAAGAATTAGAGAAAAAGAAGAAACGGTGGAAAGAGGTAAGGAAACAATGATTGGCGGCATTACTGGAAGACAAGACATATAGATGATGTAACAGTACACATCGTGGTGTACTATTCTATATTTATTAAATAGTATAGTTCGACGAAGTGTATACTGTTCATCTTCTCCACTAGCTCTACGCATCCTCTGGTTCTTAATCCCATATATATTGGATAGTAGTAAAATTGTAAACCCAAACAAAGATATGAAGAAAAAATCAAACACTTGGTCGATATAATAATTATACGTCGTGTAACGTACGGTTTCATAAACTTGTAAATAATCATTGAATAAAAGAAAAAAAAAACAAAGATCAAGTGAGAGTGAGAATGAACAGGAATAAAGTGTAATTTTTGTCATTATACATATTATATAAAGAATATCGTAGCACTCCGTTCACTATGGTTACCGCCTCAATTCTAATTGTACTATAGTCATGCGTCCAAATTTCCCTTTTAACAATGCATTTATTTAAAAAAATTACTCTCTATGTTCCTAATTATAAGATATTTTAGGTAAACCATGTTTATTAAAAAATTACTTTTTATCTAAAAAATATTATTAAATTATAAATTATAAATTATCTTACCATTACAAAATATAATTATTAAATTTGATTGATTATATAATTTTTGATAAATAAAGTTACATAAAAAATATGAGAACATCTTACATATTAGAAAAAAAATTATTCTAAACATTTTATATTTAGAAAAAGAGAGAGTAAAAATGTTTAAACTAGTAAGTAAATAAACTTAACGAAAATGCAGGATTTTTTTATTTGTTAATCTTTGAGTAATAATACCGATGTTGCAAACAAACTTTACCAGTGGAAAATTTGCATTGACCCTCTTCAAAATTACTCTAAGCAGGGCAGCGGCTCAGCGATCTCTAAGTCCTCGAAATCTGATCTCCCGTCAGACTCATCTGATGTGGAATCCTCTGAATCTGAGCTGGAAGAAGGAGAGTTCTCGGTTCATGAGGATGATTTTGAGGTTGTGCGGAATAAAAAGAAATTTGCAGGTCTGTTGAAGTCGGGCCAGAAAGGAAACAGGGGCAGGAGCCCCAAAACCAATTTTTAATATATGGCGACAGACATTTTTTGTTGGAATGTACGCGGTCTAAATAACTATTCCCACCGCAGCGGATTACGTAAATGGTCTAGGATCAACTCACCTCTTTTTGGCGGAATTCTTGAGACTCATGTGAAGCATCTCAAGATGAATAAATTTGTCTCTCAGCTCTTTCCGGGTTGGTCTGCTGAAGGAAACTACAGTTTTTCTCCCCTCGGAAAGATATGGCTTGTGTGGCATCCCTCTATTCTAGTTACTATCCTATCTAAATCTCTTCAGATGATAACAGCGGAGGTCACTTGGCCTACTTCGCCTCAGTCTACGTTTATTATTTCTGCAGTCTACGCCTCTAACGATCCGGCACAGCGTCAACTTCTTTGGAGCGAAATCTCAGCTCTTGGATCTTCTTTTGGCATCAGCTCAAAGCCTTGGCTCATCATTGGAGACTTCAACCAAATCCGAGATCCCTCAGAACATTCTCTAACTCCTTCTCTTAATAGTGATAAAAAGATTAGAGATTTCAATCAGTGTCTATTAGATGCTAATGTGGATGATCTTAATTTCAGGGGAACCACTTTTACTTGGTGGAACAAGAGGAAGCTAGCTCCCCTTGCAAAGAAGTTGGATCGGAGTTTGGTTAATGATGAATGGTACTCCATCTTCCCTTCCTGCGTGGCGTTTGTAGGCAAACCAGACTTCTCTGATCACGCGGTTATCACAATATCTTTACAGCCGGATCAGGCCAGGACAAAGAAGCCTTTCAGATTCTACAATTTCCTGATTCAAAACCCGGGTTTTCAAGCGATGGTCTGTGTTAGCTGGTTTTCTGCAAACGTAACAGGCTCTGCAATGTTCAGGCTCTCCCGGAAACTGAAACTCTTGAAAAAAGACATCAGAGACTTTAGCAAGCTGAACTACTCCGGTATCGAAAAGCGGACTGCACAGGCTCACGAAAAGCTTCTGCAGGCGCAAACAGCAATGTTGTCTCTCCCTTCCACTGTTAACGCCACAACTGAGCTACAGGCCCTTAAGGAATGGGAGGAGCTTTCTGCAGCGGAGACATCCTTTTTCTTCCAACGATCACACGTCAACTGGCTTGCTTGTGGAGATGGTAACTCCAGAATCTTCCATCGGTATGCTTCTACTCGCCAGGCCATGAACCACATACATTTCTTGCTTTCTGATACGGGGGAAAGGGTGGATTCTCAAGAAGGCATTCAAAAATTATGTGATAATTATTTCTCGGATCTCCTTGGAAGCCCGGTCTCGCCTCAGTTGTTCGTTCAAAGTGATCTAGACCTGCTATACGATGTCAGATGCTCCACCGATCAGCGCCTCAGATTTGAGAAAAGGTTCACACCCGAGGAGATAAAAGAGGCATTCTTCACACTGCCTAAAAATAAATCTGGTGGACCGGACGGTTACTCGGCTGAGTTTTTCACTGCAGCGTGGCCTATCATCGGCCCAGAAGTTACTGAAGCGATCTTAGAATTTTTCAGTTCTGGAAAATTACTAAAGCAGTGGAACTCAGCGAACCTTGTCTTAATCCCCAAGAAGCTGAATGCCTCCTTGACGACAGACTTCAGACCTATATCCTGTCTTAACACGGTGTATAAGGTAATTGCGAAGCTACTGGCCTCAAGGCTTAAGGACATTCTGCCATCTATGATCTCCAAAGCACAGTCGGCCTTCCTTCCAGGTCGTCTCCTTGCAGAAAATGTCCTACTGGCCACTGATCTGGTTGATGGATATAACTCGCAGGCCACATCTCTGAGAGGTATGTTGAAGGTTGACTTGAGGAAAGCGTTTGACAGTGTGCGTTGGGACTTTATCATTGCGGCTCTGAGGGCTTTGGCAATTCCTGAGAGCTATATCACCCTGGTCTCGGAATGTCTTACAACCGCTTCCTTCTCGATTTCAGTTAACGGGACAACCGGGGGTTTCTTTAACAGCACCAAAGGGATCAGACAAGGTGACCCGCTTTCACCCTATCTCTTCGTACTAGCCATGGAGTGTCTCTCTCGCCTCCTGCTTTCTCGGTTTGAAAATGAATCCGTTGGATACCACCCAAGAACCTGCGACCTGAAAATCACGCATCTCATGTTCGCAGACGATGTCATGGTGTTCTTCGATGGATCAAGCAACAGTCTTCATGGGATCTCTGAGTGTCTAGATGATTTTGCCTCATGGTCAGGCCTACTGATCAACGCGACCAAGACTGAGCTCTTTACGGCGGGTCTTGACCAAAGTGAAACACAAGCCATTGCGAGCTACGGTTTCCCTCCTGGTCAGCTCCCCATTAGATACCTCGGTCTGCCCCTCATGAGCAGGAAACTGAAAATTTCAGAGTACGCTCCGCTGATGACAAAACTCACAGCCACATTCCAATCTTGGTCAGTGAAGATACTCTCTTTTGCTGGAAGACTGCAATTATTAAAAACTGTCATCTTCGGAATCGTCTCGTTTTGGCTATCAGCCTTCATTCTTCCTAAAGGCTGTATCAAAGGGATTGAATCTCTGTGCTCTCGGTTCCTTTGGTCTGGTGACATAGAAAAAAAAGGCATAGCAAAAATTGCATGGCAGACAGTTTGTCTCCCCAAAGACGAGGGTGGACTGGGCCTTAGAAATCTCACGGTTTGGAACCAAGTGCTGTGTTTAAAATTCATATGGAGACTTTTGTCTAAAGCTCACTCGCTGTGGGTTGATTGGCACTGGAGCACTCATCTCAATAACACCTCCTTTTGGGAACTTCAGGCCTCGGCAGCGGACTCTTGGACTTGGAAAAAGCTCATGGATCTCCGTCCTCTGGCCTCACAATTCTGCAAAACCAGGCTGGGAAATGGACTAACAGCAAGGTTCTGGTTTGATTCTTGGACTCCCTTTGGCCAGCTGATAACTTATATAGGGAGTGGGGGTCCTAGAGCACTTAGGATAAGGTCATCAGCGGTGGTAGATGATGCTATTATCGATGCTCATTGGTCTCTTCCTCATCCTAGATCACAAAAGGAAGTTGATCTCCATACTTATCTCACCACTATCTCTTTGCCATTACATGTTCATGTGAGTGATGAGTATGAATGGATTGCTGGTAATATTGCTTCTACTGTTTTCAGGTCGTCCAGCACTTGGGAGGTCATGCGCCCGAGAGGAGAAACACAGGACTGGTGCGATGTGGTATGGTTCAAAGGCGCCATCCCCAAGCACTCTTTCACCATGTGGATCGCGAACTACGACAGGCTACCGACGAGATCTAGACTGGCTTCGTGGGGGATGCAAATCTCTCCACTTTGTCCTCTATGCTCGGCATTTGATGAAACAAGGGACCATCTGTTGTTATCTTGTGATTACAGTAGAGACATTTGGAGGCTGGTTATGTGGAAATGCAGACCCCCGCATACGATGCCTCTCAACTGGGCCGAACTTCTTTCCTGGATCCGATCCTCGACGTCACGGCGACTTACTCTGCTTCGGAAAATAGCAGTTCACACTACTATCTTTCACATTTGGAAGCAACGGAACAATCTGATTCATAACCAGATTTCTCTCTCTTCTGCAATGGTGTTCCATGGTATTGATAAAGAGATAAAAAACATTATCTCTGCAAGGAGAACCAGGAAGCCTTTTAGCTCTCTCATGATCATGTGGCTGAGATAGTTTCTGGTTGTTTAGTTCATCATTGTCCCATCTTGTTTTTTATTTTCTTTTTGCCAAGATGGTACAGATTTTAGACCTTTTTGTAAGCTCTATGTTCATTTATATGATATTTACAGTTTAGCAAAAAAATTACTCTAAGCGATAGTTGGACGGTTGTTCTAGACCTAACGAGGTACCGAAATTTGCTAATGTGAACTGTTGTAAATATTTGTTTGTATTTATATGGTTGTACCAATCACTATATTGCCTTTCTTGGAGGGGACTACTCCGTATATGTTTTTTTTCTTTGGTATCTCCACAATATTAGTAATATAGTTCTACAAATGCAGCTTCTGGATGATGTTTAATTAAATGTTGTTACTACCAATAAATTTTCTCAAAGAATATGGAGTGCATTATAAACTAAAATGATGGTGTGTGTCGACTGGTTTACACATCTTTTTAACACTATTTAGTCTTTCCACGATATCGATAATCCTCCACTACTTTACTCCCTAACATGCGTTAATTTTTTTGAATAAACAAGCAAAGTAAGTCAAATGTAATAGATGACAATAGGACATCCGCTAACTTTAAATAACTTACATAACTAAAATCATATTGTATCTACATATTTGAACAATTGAGCTAGTGAAGATCCTTTAATGCTTTCAGATCAAAGGAAGTGGAAAACAATCCTCCTGCTCGAGTCCTACGTTTAAGGATCTTGTCTTTTCACGAAGTGGAACCTTAAAGTCATTTGCAGCTTCAGGCACTCTTAAATATATCTATAGAAAAAAAATGTTTGAAAGAATCATTCTTTAAGAGGTTAAAAAGGTTAAGATATTAATATATCTAAGTATCTAACCAGCCCACGTCTGAATATTTATTGGTATTTAAATCTTAATAACACTGATAAATTTGTGTCAGATTTAGATTATTTAACTTAGTATATAATCCGAAAACTGTCTTTCAGTCGGTTGAACCTCGAGTCATATCATAATCAAAGTTTCAACCTACAACACAGCCTGATTTCAAAGCAATATCCCAAGTCCTCTACTCAAATGATCATTACTCGAAATTAATATTAAGAAACTGTAACATTAATTTTGTCTTAAAAGTCAAAAGATGATGGTTACTAGGCAAAATGATGATAGAAGAATTATGACCTCCTTCACCCTCTCCTTCCCATATATAATAACATATCCTTTTCTTTAAATCATTCTCCCTAGATTTCTATGGATTTCACATTAGTCTTATATTTATACTTATTAGGCAAATTCATATCTCTTCAAATATTGGGATAGTGTTACTTTTGGTTACAAGAACGTGTCATAAATCAAAATGAATCTTTACCACGAGAATCGTTGATCCATTCCATCATTCATGTCGCATTTTTTAACAAATCATTTATGTTCTACGAAGATGATTGTTTGGCCTTTAGACTGAGACATTTACAGGCTTTGTTAAAATCGCAAATGAGGGAAGAGGCGTTGGATTGGGCATTAACTAGTTTACTGTATGCGCCGGATCATGTTATGGCCCAAATGGTTCTAATTGAATTAACGGGTCGGGTCCTACAATGATCCATCTTTTTCAAAGGTCAATTTACACTCAAAAAGGGTCTGACTGGTTGTCTCCTATTTTTCTTTGTTGTCTCTTTTTAGAGTAATCACTATATATGGTTAATTTTGCTTTGACTTTACTCAAACATCTCATGATTTGTTTTAGGCATACCAACTCAAACAGAATCTCTACTAAACCATTTTGAATTTTGATCAGTTATTATTTTGAATGGTTTAGTTTCTAGATATGATTCTGCTATTAGTTTTTACTTCTTTTTTTTTGCTTTGGATTTTTTTCTCAAAACCTAAATAACACAGTATAGCTTTGGTTTTGTTTTTGCTAATAAAAATAGTTAAAAAATTGAGAAAAGTTTACTGCTAAAATTTAGTGCAAATTGAGTATAATATTTACCAGTATGGTTAACAGTTAACACCAACTCTGTATTCAGATTTAATAATATCAAGATAATAAAGTTCTAGTTACGTCAAAAAAGATAAATATAGCACACATATAAAGGCTTTCTTCTAAATTACCACACCGAGCTTAAAATCTCCGGAAAACGTCCCAGCTCCTAAAAAGGTATTTTCTTTAAAATTTGATTGAATGATTAAACGTTTCTTTGTAAAAAACATATCGAAAGACTACAGCCGTTAAAAGGCCATAGTCTAATACACACATAAATATTATATGCATTTATATTCTAAAAGGCCAAGTGGTTAGATTTTGTTCTTTTCGCATGATCTTACCGGTCCAACTCAGCATACATATGTTATGTCTTTACACGATCAATATAGAAGATTAGCAATACTCCAGATTTGTATGTGTATAATTCTTATATATATGCATGGAATTAAAAAACTATTTTGTATAAAGTCAAACGTTTTCTCTCCCTTGATTAATGAGAATTCACGAGGAGAGCACATAACTCGGGTCGTCCGAAATTATGTATAACATAATGATATTCATACATGTAGTACCAAAACAAAGTTTATGTTAATACCGTTTGACTAATATTTTCTGTCTATTTACTCAAGAACTTCAAGTAGCACTTCTTTAAATATTTGCAAATGGTTCGAGAAAGTCTGTAAAAGGTGACGTAATATATTATATTCTACTACTAAATAGCTGTATCTGGAGCAGGGTAAAAGGATAATAGATGTTACAAAAGGACAATATAAGCCAGGACATGTTATCTTTCAGTGGAATTTTAAGCAGAAAAATGGAATATCCTAATCCAACTCGTCGATTTGAACTGTAAATTAAGAAGAGAAGAAAGAGAAGAAAAATAAAATTTTGGATGAGTTCTTTCCAAGACAGAAACATATAAGCTGATGTGCTGTGGCTGTGCTCTGAAATGGCTACCATCTCTAACCAAGAAAATAACCAAAAGCAGGTTATAAATAAAAGACATTAGCTATCCCTAACTCGATCGTGAGCTGAGAAAACGACAAGCTTGATTAAACCTGGATTTGAGGTACTTGAATATATAAATAACAAATTGCTCGGGATTGAGAATAAGTTATTAGAGATTCGCTATATGACTTAACCTAGAATATTTCAGTGGAAAACAATAGCTGAGATGAAACAGCTTTTTCTTATTTACATGAAAGATTAGATCCGCTTATACCGAAAGGCTAATAATACTAATATGTTATCGTTTAAGGCTAATAATTAGGAATAATAATATGTTATCGCTGTGTAAAGTCACACAACAGTTTATTCTCAATCTGAGCCACAGGTTTCCACTGAATAGATAACTATTCTTATAGGATGCCTTTCGAATTATCTTATATAAAATATGTTATTCCAATTAAAAGAAAAACAAATTCACTCCATCATTACTTACTGTTACTAAACACTAATTAAAAGTATCACACGTATTAATCATTATAGATTTTTTTAATTAGACTCCATAACATTTTTTTTGTTTCTACTACGCACACAAACATAAGTTGTTTTTTTTAACACTGACTAATATAGCAACTTGAATTTCGTTTCTTTTCAGTTTAGATTTTAATTTACTATTGCACTGTTCGTTTTCCAGTTTGGGATGATACTTTATAGTACAATAATCCGAAAAGTGGAAGACCCTTGATAAGTTTAATACCATATTGTTTAAATTAACTTGTCAGCCTATCATATACGCCCTTCGGCCATTAGTAAATTAAGAGAAAAAACAACAACGCATGAACAGCTTCGAGGATTTTAATAACCACAAAAAAATAAAAGTCAAACAAAATAAATAGTATCCCTTTCTAAAAAAACGTATCATTTGATCATCTTCTTTATCTACCTTTCGTTCTTTATGACCACTATCTAATGTTAAATGTGGCTTACACTTGGCGCAATAAAAGAAAGAATAAAGAAAAAGAGGAAAATACAAAAGATGATTATAAAAATAAAATATTAAATTGAAGATATATAAAAAAGTTGTGTAACACCACCACTACGAGCCACTACTAACCAAGCCGCCCCAAAAGGTAAACGCCCCTTTTATACAAAAAAGAATTATCATACTATTCCTCACCATTTTTTTTTCTTATTCACTTTTGTTAATCTTATTTTATTTCACATCATAATGTTTGTGCTCATGATGATTATAATATCATCGCATTCAATTTTCATGATCAACATCATAGCACGCACGCACGCACCTACATCTCCAAAAACATGAAATGACCGACCCAACTTCCTTCATGTTTTTTTTTCTTTCATGATCAATAGTTAAAACGCATACAGAAGAAACTATTTCAAACCATAAATAAATGACAGCATAACCAGACAAATCACATATCAATATTGGTTTTCATAAAAATAAACAAATAAACATGAGTTTTTAGCGTTGACTTTAATAACTACATAGGTATTCATAGGGTTGTATTTAAGGTTTCATTAGGTAGAATAACAAAAAAAAAATACTTCTATTACAAGAGGAATAATAAAAAGATAGAAACAAAAGACAATACCCACAGGCCACAAGCACACTCAGGATAACATGATAAAATAAAATAAAGGCAAGTAAAGTTACTTTGGGTGTGACAAGAAGTTTTCTTCTGTTTGGTCTGACTATTCTCTTTGGTCAACGATGGTATTGAGAGCCATTTACAAGTTTCAGACACACAAACCCAGATTGGATAATGATGTCTTTTGCTTCTTTTCCCTCTCTTTCGTCTTTTTCTTCTTCTTCTTCCTCAAGCTTACTCAAATCTTTCTAACCTTCTTCTCTTGTTCTCGCCATGATTGACGAGAAGATGAGATCTACTAAATCCATTTGTCTCCTTGTGAGACCAGTACCCATGTTTCTCTCCCTCCTTATTTACGTTATTTCCATCTCTGTCTTCCTCCTTACAGTATCAGAAGCTGTCTGTAATCTCCAAGATAGAGATTCTCTCCTTTTGTTCTCCACCAACGTATCATCTCAAGTCTCTCCTTTGCATTGGAACTCATCCACTGATTGTTGCTCCTGGGAAGGAATCTCTTGCGATGATTCTCAAGAAAATCGAGTCACTTCGATTCTTTTGCCCTCTAGAGGACTCTCAGGCAATCTCCCGTCCTCTGTTTTGGATCTCCCTCGTCTCTCTCGTCTCGACCTTTCTCATAACCGTCTCTCTGGTCCTCTCCCACAAGGCTTCTTCTCTGTTCTTGATCAGCTCACGGTTCTTGATCTTAGTTACAACATCTTCAACGGTGAGTTACCACTCGAAGCCAATGGAAGCAGCAGAAACTTTCCAATCCAGACCTTTAATCTCTCCAGCAATCTTCTTCAAGGCCAAATCTTAAGCGGTTCTGTTTTCCTACAAGGTGCTTTTAATCTCACCACTTTCAACGTCAGCAACAACAGCTTCACCGGTCCAATCCCTTCCTTCATGTGCACCACTTCACCGCAGCTCACCAAACTGGACTTCTCTTATAACAAATTCTCGGGCGATATCTCTGGAGGGTTAGGCAGATGTCTGAGGCTAAATTCTCTTCGAGCAGGCTTCAACAATCTATCTGGTGAAATCCCAAAAGAAGTTTACAATCTTTCTGAGCTCGAGGAACTCTCTTTACCAGTCAACCATCTTTCAGGGAGGATCGATGATGGGATTACTCGTCTCACTAAACTGACACTGCTTGAGCTTTACTTCAATCACCTCCAAGGAGATATACCAAAGGATATTGGTAGACTAATCAATCTGCGCAGCCTCAGGCTCCATATCAATAACCTCACAGGTTCTGTTCCAGTTTCTCTCGCCAACTGCACCAAACTCGAGAAGTTGAATCTAAGGGTTAACCGGCTGGGAGGAACCTTATCGGTAGACTTTTCCAGGTTTCAGAGCCTCAGCATTCTGGACCTCGGAAACAATAGCTTCACCGGTGACTTCCCCTCTACGGTTTACTCCTGCAGAAACATGACGGCGATGAGGTTTGCAGGCAACAAGTTAACTGGACAGATATCTCCACAAGTACTGGAACTGAAGTCTCTGTCGTTCTTTACATTCTCAGACAATAACATGACGAACATCACAGGTGCTCTCAGTATTCTGCAAGGCTGCAAGAATCTGTCTACTCTCATCATTGCAAAGAACTTTTATGACGAAACAATACCAAGCAACGAGGATTTTCTTGCGTCAGGTGCATTTCCAAAGCTCCAAATCTTTGGTACCGGTGGATCTAGATTGAGAGGTGAAATACCAGCTTGGCTGATCAAGCTCAAGAGCGTAGAGCTTATGGACCTGTCACAAAATCGATTCGTGGGGTCGATTCCTGGTTGGCTAGGAACTCTTCCAAACCTTTTTTACTTGGATCTATCTTATAACCTTCTTACAGGAGAGCTTCCCAAGGAACTGTTTCAGCTGAGAGCACTCATGTCTCAAAAGGTATACGATGCAACAGAGAGGACCTATCTAGAGCTACCTGTTTTTGTAACGCCCAATAATATCACCAGCAATCAGCAATACAATCAGCTTTCCAGCATCCCACCTGCGATATACATCAGAAGGAATAACCTGACCGGGAGTATACCGGTCGAGGCCGGACAGCTAAAGGTTCTCTTGCACCTCGAGCTTTGGGGTAATAAGTTTTCAGGTAGCATCCCAGATGAATTGTCAAACCTCACAAGCTTAGAGAGGCTGGACCTGTCCAACAACAATCTATCTGGTAGAATCCCTTGGTCGCTCACAGGACTCCATTTCATGTCATACTTCAATGTTGCAAACAATACTCTCAGTGGGCCGATACCTACAGGGAGTCAGTTCGACACTTTCCCAAAATCATATTTTGAAGGAAACCCTTTGCTGTGTGGCGGCGTACTGCAAGTCTCCTGCACGGTTGCACCTCAGCCATATACAAACAACCAAAAGGTGAACACAACGGTTGTTTTGGGGCTTGTCATTGGGATCTTTTTCGGCATCAGTTTGATTCTGGTGATGCTGGCTTTGTGGGTGATGTCCAAGAGGAGAGTAAACCCAGGAGACACTGAGAACGCCGAAATGGAGATAAATTCTAATGCCTCGTATTCCGAAGTTCCTCCAGGTTCAGAGAAAGACATAAGCCTCGTCCTGCTGTTTGGAAACAGTAGATATGAGGTTAAAGACCTGACCATATTTGAGCTCCTGAAAGCTACCAACAACTTCAGTCAAGCTAATATCATCGGCTGCGGAGGGTTTGGTCTTGTCTATAAGGCTGTCTTGGACAATGGGACGAAACTTGCGGTTAAGAAACTCACCGGAGACTATGGTCTGATGGAGAAAGAGTTCAAGGCAGAGGTAGAAGTTCTGTCAAGAGCCAAACATGAAAACCTGGTCGCTCTACAAGGCTACTGCGTCCATGATAGTGCCCGGATACTTATCTACTCGTTCATGGAAAACGGAAGCCTTGATTATTGGCTTCATGAGAATCCAGACGGTCCAGCTCAACTGGATTGGCCTAAAAGACTTCACATTATGAGAGGAGCAAGCTGCGGACTAGCATACATGCACCAGATATGCGAACCGCACATAGTACACCGAGACATCAAGTCTAGCAACATCCTTCTGGACGGAAGTTTCAAGGCCTACCTCGCAGACTTCGGCTTGTCAAGACTCATCCTTCCATACCGCACCCACGTTACAACAGAGCTTGTGGGCACACTGGGTTACATCCCCCCGGAGTATGGACAAGCATGGGTAGCCACTCTGAGAGGCGACGTGTACAGTTTCGGCGTCGTGATGCTGGAGCTTCTCACGGGGAAAAGACCAATGGAAGTATTCAGACCAAAGATGACGAGAGAAATAGTGGCGTGGGTGCATCAGATGAGGAGGGAAGAGAAACCAGAGGAGGTGTTTGATCCGTTGCTGAGAGAGAGTGGTGGTCACGAAAGAGAGATGCTTCGTGTGCTTGACATAGCCTGCATGTGTGTGAACCAAAACCCAATGAAGAGACCAGTCATACAGCAAGTTGTGGACTGGCTTAACGATGTTGACGCGGGGAACACAAACCAAAGTAACAGAGAAGAAACCGAAGAAGAAGAGACGAAGTAACTTATGTGTGCCTTTTTTTTTATACATTCTGCATTAAGTAAATATACACTTCATTTTTTTTTTCTCTTTGGGTGGGGGGAGGGGTCTTGTCAAGTGCAAATGTTAAACCATCATTTCCATGTAAATTAAAAGTTTTGATGGTCATAGAAGCTGCTTTGATGATGTAAAAAAAACTTGGGAAAGTATGAACCTTTTGTGGCTTTTCCAAGACGAGTTCTTTACACAACCAATCACAGAATTTCAAAACCAATTCTCTTGAATCAAAATGGGTTTCACAGGAACTCTACCTAGACCAATCATTTCTCTCAGAATACGATTGAAAAATCGAAGTGGGGTTTCTGACCGCATTTGAACGAACAGTTGGTGTGCATAGTTACCGAAGAGTGATCGAGCAAAAACAAAAATCAAAGGCGAGAGAGAGAGAGAGAGAGAAATGAGTAGTAAGACGCACGAGAAAGAGGAAGCAAAGTAAAAGGTGAGAAGCTGAGACATACCTAAACATCAATGGAGAGGAAGCAGAGACGACGGAGACAAAGAGAGCTTTTGCGTAAAAAGTGATGATTTGTCAAAGGTTTGGACTTTTAACGGTCTGTCTAAAGGAGCTAAAACGCCGCCGTTTTGGTGTTTATTGGGAGATGCTGCGTTAATAACCAACCTCCATTGAAAATGGAAATTAGTATTTTTTATATTTGAGGCCATAACTTCTCTTCTTTATTTATTTTTGTCGGCAAACTTATCTTTTTCTTTTTTCAAAAATATTACTTTGTAACTTTGACAACAGTAGCCCAGAAGACCAATACGTTTTTTTGTGGCATCTCTTGAATAACCTCATGATACAGAGGGAGATGATAAGCTATAAAACCAAAAGATCTAATTGGTTTATTAAGAATAACAAGAAACCCTCTTTATGCTATCTGTCTTCTTGATTTTGATAAAATATTGCCTGCCGATCTTGATAAAATATTGCCTGCCGAAGAATGTGTCTTCCATGTCGGTGGAACATTTATGATTGTGATAAGAAAATCTCCAACAAAACGTTTTTAAGTCTTTATCAAAAAAACGTTATTAAGTCACTTGTGAAGCAAGAAAGCAAGCACGCTAGCCCAAACCCTGACCCACGTTGAAGGGAAAAGGCCCACAAGAGATAGCTAGAGGTGTTATGCACGTTGAGTGGAAGGGGACAGCTGCCCCCAGTAAAAAAGTTATTCAAATCTATACTATTAAAGTAAAATATCTAATAGATTTTTGCCTCTGCTTTTTCAAGTTATTTACAGCCAAATGCCATTGCTATATTTTTTTTAATGAAAATCGTAAATAACCAGACTAATCAGAAACCTTTGATTATTATAGCCCGTTATAGCCCAACATACATATTAAGGCCCGCTGCAGTCTACCCTTTTCGTTTTAAAATCCACTGAGCAATGATTGTTCAGCCCATCAAATTCATCTTCATGATCAAGGTTCTATACCATGAAAACCTCCATCAAATCATGTTTTCTTTTTCTCAAACCCTATACCCTGAAATGAAAATCAAAAATAATATGAATACAACGTATTGATAAACTTATTTTGATGATTTTGTTGGTATAAAAACTCATCATTCATGAAATTGAGATAGAGACTACGTACGCATATACGTTAAATTTTAATATTTCAAATTTCAAATACTAAAATATTAAAATAAATATATTTAATCACAAGTTTTTTTTTTGGTCATCAATATTTAATCACAAGTTACTATCGTCTATTTCGTATTTTTTAAAACAATATATATTTAAAATCGATAATCTAAATTTACAGGTATTTTTAATGTATAGGTTTGGATACCAAATCTATTATAACTATAATTTTTTAAATCATCCCTTATTTTTCGTTATCAATTTAAAAAGATTAACATACTCCTAAATTTCGGCAAGTATTAATAGTATAGATATTCCCTATATGATTTGCCAATTTAAAAGGTGGAAGATATTATTTACCTACAATCATGGTGGAAATAAATGTACAACCAATTTTACAAAAAAATAAGATACGCCTGTAACTTAATCACTTGCAAAGGCTACATTCACGGTTCAAAAAAATATATCTATAATCTAGATTGCATGTTACTTACTCACATAATATTACTGGTGACAAATTGGTAACTGCATTTAATACTATTAACTATAAAAATCTCGCAAAATATTTTGAGTACCCAACCAGTTTTCGAAATACCTAATCTAATCTTCCTACTACTTCTTCCTATTATAAATACTGACGACTCTTCCTACTCAAACTCATTCCGTCAAACCAAAAATATGGCTTCTAAATCGAAAATCAACATATCGAATGCTGCTACTGAAGAAATCACCGCCATCAGCGCCTTGAAGCCAAGGAACACCAATAAGATTGTTCATGTCAAGGTTCTACATTCGTGAGAACAAAACATTAATCAAGTGGAGAACTATGGAATTCGTCTTCGCTGATGAGAATGTAAGCAATCCTAACTTTTTCAAAAATGTCTTGATTTGTTTACTTTTTTTTAAAAGAAAATCTATCTATAATCTAGCGGTTTATTCCCCTAACAACCAGTTTCAGTTCGAAACCTAAGTTACTACAATTTTAAGCTTTTAAAGTTGACTTACTTAGGTTTGTATTTCTTTGCAGCCATGTCTTTGTCCCATGTCCTTCAAATGTATAAAGCTTCTGTCTCTAAACTTTTAATTGCTCGACCTGTACTACTTTTGGTAGGGGTGGGCACTTTAACCGATATCCGAAGTGGCACCCGAACCCGACCCGAAAAACCCGAACCGAAATCCGAACCGAAGTAGTAAAATACCCGAACGGGTATTAAGTTAGGAGAGATTGGATATCCGAACCCGAACGGGTAATACCCGAATCCGAATGGATATCCGAAAATAACCGAACATGTGTATACTTACCCTTATATTTCTAGTTTACATCTCTCATTTTATTTAAAATATTTATATTGATGTTAGACATACTTTAAAATCATATAGTATATATATAATTATGGAGAAAATAATTTGATATTCATTTGAAATGCATGTTAAACTTTTTATTTCATATATTAACCAAAGTTACATCCAAAGTTTAAAAACAATAGCCAAATTAATATTTTTATTTTGGAAATGTTATCTCCAAATCTATTAATCATTCAATCTATAAAAAGAAAAAAAAAATCAGTTAAGTAAAATCTATATTTTTAAATATAAAAAACTTTAAAAAAGAAAATTTTATTTTTATTTCTTTTAAAATCTAAATATCCGAACCCGATCCGAAATAACCGAACCCGAACTAAAAATACCCGAACCCGATCCGAAGTTCAGAAATACCCGAACGGATATTATACTCCTATACCGAAATACCCGAAAATCCGAAATACCCGATCCGAACCCGAACGGGTACCCGAACGCCCACCCCTAACTTTTGGTATCACCATGATCTCCCTTTTCGTGATGGTAAATGTTTACTTCCAACGTATTTATCCGGATCCAAATTTATCCCTGCTGTCAAATGTAAAATTCAAACATATATTAATAAACTAATAATGCTATTTCTCTATGAAGTATGATTTATATTAATGTAAAAGAAGACAAATAATCTGGAAAAAACTTATCTTTTATTTTAAAATCATGAATCTTCGTATTTGGAATATGAATATCTTCTCTGAAAGTTTATTATTCCTGAAAGCCAAAAAAGACTAACCTTTTTTAACAATACAGCTTAATCTTACGTGCTCTTGCCACTGTTATTTGTCTTTTGTTTCCATATTTTTTTAATCAATTTTAAAACCATTAGATTTTTATTAACTATTAGCTATGGATCAAAAAGAAATACGTGAAATCAGATTTACCATTTGTGGTCTTTCAAATCTTCTTTGGACTATGTCAAACAGAGCTGAAACTGTGAAGTTCGTCAACCATCTCAAACTCATCGTGTCTTTCACGGATGCCTTCAGATTCAACATGCAAAACAAGTAAGATTTTTTTAAAACTCTTTATCTCTGTTACAAGAAAAAGTTAGAGAAAATCACCTAAATAGATCAGAAACAGAGAAGTCCTCTGTGGATCTATCGAGTTTGGATCGTCATGAAGTTTTCTAGAAAATCTGAAAAATTCGATAGTTCTTTGATTTTCTACCGTCGATCTTAACCTCTTCAAGCAGACGCTTCCATCTTTACCACCGGAAGTACGCCGCGGCCGTTCATATCATGAGTTCCACCATCGAGACAGAAAATTCTGTTCTTTCCTTTTTTTTCTTTTTTTAAACTGAATGGTCATCGACCACACAATTTTGTCGGTTCAGATGTTTTTACTTTGGGCTATTTGGGCCGAGATTAGTATATGTTGTATTTCCATTTCTTATTTCTTTGTGAAATGTGAAATTTGGGTCCATTTCAAATATTTAGTTTGTACTAACAAACATGATTAAACATATGATTATCAGTTTTTACTTTTTTTTTAATCTATGTTTATTCATAGCTTAGTATATTAATATTAACAAATTAAAATTGTATATAAAATAACTTTACAAAAAATTCTCATCATAATAAAATTTATTGCATAGAAAATACCACTTTAAATCCTTTCACAACACCAATCCAAATTTTTTTAAACATCATAATTTACTAATAAAATAATAATAAAGAAAGATGATAATTTTTGTTAAAAAAACCATAAAGATGCTAATTTTATGTTTGCTAAAAAAATTATAAAAAATTACATTTCTCAATTAATTTCAAAATTTTATTTTACGAAATTAAGAAGGAAACAAACACGCTCTTTTTAAATCCTTTTCAAAATATATTAGTACTTTTAATAATAAAAAATCATAAAAAAACATAAACGATCAGCACAATTACAAATGTATTTTAAAGAATCTAAAGTCTCTGAAAAAATAGATTTTACAATATTTGTCTCTTTTAAATGAATTTTTAAAGTAAAAACAATCCCGCGTTTTGAAAGCGCGGATCAAAATCTAGTCATATTATTATAGGATAAAGGTTATTGTCTTCGGTAGTTTGACTAAAAATTTATTAATGCTTTTACATCCGGAAGTCTGAGGTTCAAACCTAAAAAAATACCAAATTATGTAGATTATAGTGCAGTCCAACATATATTTTTGCAGGATGGTAGAATTGTCGGTTGTAGAATCGTATTTGTAATATTCTCATCGTTGTAATAGCATAATTAATCGATAATAATGGATTCAGACGTTAAAAAAGGTTTATTGCCTCCATTTCAATTATTCTTCTTGCCCCCACTGCTTTTTTTCTTCGTTCCGTTTCTTTTTAATTAACTTGTGGACTCAAATATATTAACTTGCCTTTTTTTTATTGTGATCATTTATATTAATTCATTAATTTTATACATTAACCAATACTTGTGCATACACACTGACCCACATAAAATATTATTAGTTATCTAAAGACTTGAAATTTTTTTCCTATATTTATATAGAAAGCTTTGTAAATTTGTAAGTCTAGTCTTTCAAAGGAATATCGCTGTAATTTGTAAGTCTAGTCTTTCAAAAATTTATTAATTATTTATTTTATTCGGATCAAAAAATAAAAAAAAATTCTCAAACTCATTAATACAAGTTATCATATAATACATGTAATATTACAAATAATGGTTTATGGTAACTAATTGTAGAATTATAGAAAGAAAATATAATATGCCATAAATTTGTTTATTTTATCAATTTTTTATTTATAATCATATAAAATACTAATATAACTTTATAAAAATAAATATAATGGTTGTGCACTTTTATACAAATAACTATATTTCGATGTAATGCATTATTATTAGAACCTTTTATGTTTTTAAATTCTGCAGATGGTTTATAAATCATTTATATATATTTTGAAATTATTTAAGATCATTTTCATTCTATTTAACAAAGTCCTTTTATTAAAGTTCACATATCATTTATAAGACTTTTATTTAATTGTTATAAAGGTTTATAAATTCATATATAATACTTATAAAATGTTATAAAATCATTTGTAAATTCTCCAGTATATAGACCATTTACCTAAAAAAATATTTTTAAAGGGGTTAACCCACGAATTTTGAAAAAATTACAAAAATATGAAAATCTAGTTTTAGTGTATAGTTTCATCGACATAAGATGATGGTCAAAGAATTTAGAACCTTTGTAGTCTCCGTTTCTCTAGATAATGAAGATTTTATAATGCTAATTCCACTAATCTAGGCATTATATGAAATTTTACTAAACTAAATATTAAAAAATTAGAATGATTCCTATATACCATGAAAGATGGTTTAGAATACATTAATTCAAATGTAGAATGTGGTTTGCAATTTGTTTTTAAAAAGGGAAGAGTATAAACTTCAGTATATAGTATATAGAGCATTTATCGAAAACTCCTTATTTTATAAGGGGTTAACCCACGGATTTTGGAAAAATTTCGAAAATATGAAAATCTGGTTTTAGTGTATAGTTTCATCGAGCACTAACATAAAATGATGGTCAAAGAGTTTAGAAACTCTGTTGTCTGCGTTTCTCTAGATAATGAAGATTTTATAATGCTAATTCTACTAATCTAAGCAGTATATGAAATTTTAGTAAACTAAATATTAAAAAACTAGAATGATTCCTATATACCATTAAAGATAGTTTAGAATACATTAATTCAAATGTAGAATATGGTTTGAAAATTTTAAACAAAAGTGAAGAGCTTAAACTTCAGTATATAGAGTATTTACCGAAAATTCATTATTTTAGAAGGGGTAACCCACAGAGTTTGAAAAAATTTCAAAAATATGAAAATCTGGTTTTAGTGTATTGTTTCATTGAGAACTGACATAAGATAATGGTCAAATAGTTTATAACCTCTATTGTCTCTGTTTATTTTGCTAATGAAGATTTTATAATGCTAATGCCACTAATCAAGGCAGCATATGAAATTTTAGTAAAGTAAATATTAAAAAATTAGAATGATTACTGTATACCATGAAAGATAGTTTAGAATACATTAATTCAAATGTAGAATGTGGTTTGGAATTTTTTTTTTAAAAGTTAAGAGTATAAACTTCAGTATATAGAGAATTTACCGAAAACTCATTATTTTAGAAGGGGTTAACCCACGGATTTTGAAAAAAATTCAAAAATATGAAAATCTGGTTTTAGTGTATAGTTTCATCTAGCACTAACATAAGCTGATGGCCAAAGAGTTTATAACCTCTGCTGTCTCCGTTTCTCTAGATAATGAAGATTTTATAATGCTAATTCTACTAATCTAGGCAATATATGAAATTTTAGCAAAGTAGATATTAAAAAATTAGAATGATTCCTATATACCATGAAAGATAGTTTAGAATACATTAATTCAAATGTAGAATGTGGTTTGAAATTTTTAAACTAAAGTGAAGAGTATAAACATCAGTATATAAAGCATTTACCGAAAACTCATTATTTTAGAGGGGGTTAGGTTAACCCACGGATTTTGGAAAAATTTCAAAAATATGAAAATATGGCTTTAGCATATAGTTTCATCAAACACTAACATAAGATGATGGTCAAAGAGTTTAGAACCTCTGTTTTCTCCATTTCTCTAGATAATGAATTTTTAATAATGCTAATTCCACTAATCTAGGCAGTATATGAAATTTTATTAAACTAAATATTAAAATGTTAGAATGATTCCTATATACCATGAAAGATAGTTTAGAGTGCATTCATTCAAATGTAGAATGTGGTTTAAAAATTTTAAGCAAAAGTGAAGAGTATAAACTTTAGTATATAGAGCATTTACCGAAAACTCATTATTTTAGAAGGGGTTAACCCACAGATTTTGGAAAAATTTCAAAAATATGAAAATCTGGGTTTAGTGTATAGTTTCATCGAGCACTGACATAAGATGATGGTCAAAGAGTTTAGAACCTCTGTAGGCTCCTCTTTTCTAGATAATGAAGATTTTATAATGTTAATTCCACTAATCTAGACAGTATATGAAATTTTAGTAAAATAAATATTGAAAAATTAGAATGATTCATATATACCATGAAAGATAGTTTAGAATACATTAATTTAAATTTCTAATGTGGTTTAAAATTTTTAAACTAAAGTGAAGAGTATAAACTTCAGTATATAGAGCATTTACTGAAAACTCAATAGTTAACCTACGGATTTTGAAAAAAATTCAAAAATATGAAAATCTGGTTTTAGTGTATCATATCATCAAACACTAACATAAGATGATGGTCAAAGAGTTTAGAACCTTTATTGTCTTTGTTTCTCTAGATAATGAAGATTTTATAATGCTAATTCTATTAATTTTGGCAGTATATGAAATTTTAGTAAATTAAATATTAAAAAATAGAATGATTCCTATATACCATGAAATATAGCTTAGAATACATTAATTTAAATGTCGAATGTGGTCTGAAATTTTTAAACTAATGTGAAGAGTATAAACTTCTGTATATAGTGTATTTACCGAAAACTCATTATCTTACAAGGGGTAAACCCACAGATTTTGAAAAAGTTTCAAAAATATGAAAATCTGGTTTTAGTGTATCATATCATCGAACACTAACATAAGATGATGGTCAAAGAGTTTAAAACCTTTATTGTCTTCGTTTCTCTAGATAATGAAGATTTTATAATGCTAATTTCACTAATCTAGACAATATAATTGAAAACTTAGAACGATTCCTATATACCATAAAAGATGGTTCAGAATACATTAATTCAAATGTAGAATGTGGTTTTAAAATTTTAAACTAAAGTGAAGAGTATAAAGTTCAGTATATAGAGCATTTAACGAAAACTCAACATTTTTGAAGTTGTTAACCCACAGATTTTAGAAAAATTCAAAAATATGAAAATCAGGTTTTAGTGTATAGTTTCATCGAGCATAAATAGATGATAGTCAAAGAGTTTAGAATATTTGTTGTCTCCGTTTCTTAAGATAATGAAGATTTTATAATGCTAATTCCACTAATCTTGGCAGTATATGAAATTTTAGTAAAGTAAATATTAAAAAATTAGAAAGATTCCTATAGTCCATGAAAGATAGTTAAGAATATATTAATTCAAATGTAGAATGTGGTTTTATTTTTTTAATCTAAAGTGAAGAGTATAAACTTCAGTATATAGAGTATTTACCAAAAATTCAATATTTTTGAAGAGGTTAACCCACGGATTTTGAAAAAAAATATTCATATATATGAAAATCTGGTTTTAGTGTATAGTTTCATAAAACACTAATATAAGATGCTGGTCAAAGAGTTTAGAACCTCTATTGTCTTTGTCTCTCTAGATAATGAAGATTTTCTAATGCTAATTCCATTGATCTATGCACTATATGAAATTTTACTAAACTAAATCTTAAAAAATAAGAATGATTCCTATATACAACTAAATATAGTTTCGAATACATTAATTCAAATTTAGAATGTGGTTTCAAATTTTTAAACCAAAGTGAAG
>NW_026616371.1:0-26070 GCF_000801105.2 Raphanus sativus | reverse complement strand
GGCTGATAAGAAATTGATTTCATCTCCTTCTTCTTCAACTGCATCGATTTACGACACTCGTAGTAATAATAGTAATCATCATCCACCGTCTTCTTCCGACGAGATTTCTCTGTTTCTCCGGCATATGATCGACCGTTCTTCTCCTTTACCTTCTTACTATTCTCCGGCGACGATGACTACGGCGGTTCACGGAGAACCACATGCAGGCAACTCGATATGTTTCGTTTCTCCTCAGACGTCGAAGCGCTCAGCTGGTTTCTCTGAGGTTTTAGTCGGCTCCGGCGTTGGATCAAGCTCAGCCGCCGCGTGTTATGGTTTCTCCGGAGGTGGTGGTGGTAATAACATGGATCAAGGAAACAGCTCAGGGACTCGTGTTTCGTCTTCTTCGGTTGGAGCTAGCGGGAATGAGACCGACGAGTATGACTGCGAAAGCGAGGTGCTTTGTAACTTCTCTCTCTTCTCTCTCTCTGCAATTTCTAAAACTTTCCATTTTTGTCCTTTTCCGACAAAATGTTCAACAGTGATTCTCTGATCTCTCTAACGGATCTGTACTTTGTGTGTGTGGATTGTAATGAAAGTTTGTTAATCGGATTGAATGAAAAAACAGGAAGGAGTAGAAGCTGTGGTTGATGATGAACTTCCCATTAAGTCTGGTCCTTCGCGAAGCTCATCAAAGAGATGCAGAGCTGCTGAAGTTCATAATTTGTCGGAAAAGGTTTTGTTTTTCTTGTCTTTTTTTTTGTTTCATACAATAATATTACTTGAGAGACATATGTTATCTTTGTTCTGACAGAGAAGAAGAAGTAGAATCAATGAAAAAATGAAAGCTTTACAAAGTCTCATCCCTAATTCAAATAAGGTAAATAAATATAATATACACATTCACATGAATTATTTTATTTTGTCTATTCTTGTTTCTTATTGTGACTGACAATATTTAATATCTATTGTGATGGCATTTGTGAGAAGACGGATAAGGCTTCAATGCTTGATGAAGCCATAGAGTATCTGAAACAGCTTCAGCTCCAAGTTCAGGTCACTAAGTTCGTATCTTATATTTAGTTAGTCTATTCTCTGTGGGATGATATTATATAATAATCGTTTTTTGTTTTTAATCTTTGTAGATGTTGACAATGAGGAATGGGATAAACTTACATCCTCTGTGCTTACCTGGAACTGCACTACACCCATTGCAACTCTCTCAGCTCCGACCTGGTGTTCCTCCAGAAGCAACCAATGATTCTCTACTTAATGCACCAGCAATGATCAACACTGGGGCTTCTTCATACGCGTTGGAACCTTCCATTCGCAGTCACTTTGCACCTTTCCCTCTCCTTACTCCACCTGTGGTGCGTAGTTCAGTAACCACATTTTCACTTTAGAGTCTTTTCCAAAGCTAGTTTGCTCACTAGAATTATTTTTGTCTCTTAAAGGAGATGAGTTGTGAAGGAGAGTTAACTCATCCAAGGTTGAACATTGGTCATTCCAACACAAACTTAAACGGTAAAAACTCCTATCCCTGATTTTGAATCCCTCAAGAAAGTTTTAAGGTATTGATGACAATGTTTTAATTGTTACTATGTTTGTGGATTTTTCAGGGGGACAAGCTCCGTTTAATGGGCAACAACCTGACATTAAAGATCGACTTACTTGAGAAGAAGCATCTCAACTCTAGGTTCTATGCGTTATTGTTCCTTAGGAGGCAAGCAACAAAGCTGCTTGACAACGAACATTTAACCGTAGTTGTTTTCTTCCAAGGTTTCTATTTCTTTATAAATTGTTGTTAACATGAACTCTGGAGACTAGTCTTTGAATCTAGTTAGCTATTTAAGAAAAACAATCTGAACTTTTGCTACAAAGTAATTTTCTAGGTTAATTAATTGTATGTTTAAGGCGGGATGTAAATTTTCTATATCATTTGAAAATTAAAGATAGGCGTTATATTCTACTTGAATTTGATTTCTTAAGTTTAACAATACTTTTGGTACATTTTACTTTTGCAATTGAGTTCTATATAAAAACTTGAAGAAAGCTTTGGAGAGAAGATGAACTTTTACTTTAATGCTCTTATACACACGAGCTAGGTTCCCATAACACAATGCATACAAGGGAAACAAATCTGTTGAATAGCTGTAATCGTTGAGCTGTGTTGATTGTACTACGACATGAATGTTGTATTGCTTGACCGTTGGTGACTGGCTTGCGAGAGCTCTGTTTGTCTTTTAGCTTCAGGCCCATCTTATTGCATGCTGTCTCCTATTAGGCTTTCACATTGAGCAAAGCCTCTATCTTTGGCTCGTTAATTCTTACACACCTCTTCAAACTTGTGGCAGGAGATTCTGAGACACCAAGTTTGGACTTGAGATGAAAGAAAAGACGTTGTGGTAGCGACTTAGTAAAGATATCGGCCAACTGATATACTACCGGGATTTTCTGCACCACCAAAGCTCCAAGAACAACGCGTTGCGAACATAATGAAAGTATGTATTGAAATGTTTTGTGAAGAGCCGGCTTAGCTGTAAGATAAACAGCATACAAGTTATTGAAGTAGATCCTTGGAGTGACAGTATTGACACTCCCCTTTCACCAAGAAGAGCTGCAATCCATTTCATTTCACAAGCAGTAGTAGAGAGAGTACGATACTCATCTTCGGTTGAGGAGGGGGACACTGTAAGATGCCTTTTGGCGGACCAAAAGATCACATTTGAGCCAAGCAGTGTACAAAAACCTCATGTGGATCTGTGTTTGTCTTTACACCCAGCCTACTCGCTATCATTGAAGGATTGCAGAGTGATATCAGTGTTAGCGTTGAGGTTAACACAGTACAGATACGTTCCTTTGAGGTAATGCAGCACACGTTTTAGGTTCGTAAAGTCTACAACCGTCAGAGCATGCATTTTCCTGTAAACGTAGTTCACAACATATTGTATATCAGGTCTTGTTAGTGTAAGGTTTGCAATTTACCTGCAAGACTTCTGAAGTAAGTAGGCTCTGTTTGTCCTGGAACTCTATCAAGTTGCAGCGGTAACGGTGTAAAAACAGGTGCGCAGTCAGCCATTCCAGTGTTGATTAACATATTAGTTGTGTACTTCTCTTGACTAAGGAACAAGCCATAGTTGTGAGCATGAACCTGAATGCCAATGAAGTAGTGAACTAGACCCATATCTTTCATTTGAAACATCATGTGGACTGCTTCATATAAGACAGTTTTCTTCAAGATCAAGTTAATCTCAAAATATTTTTATTATATTTACATTAATTGTTTAAAAAAGTTAGCATTATCTAGTGTTAATATTATGTTAATCATGTTTACACTATATATATGTATGTTGTATTCTCATATCAAAGACAACACAATAATAGTCATTCTCTTTTATACTTTTCAAAAGTTCAACTTCCATGCTATTTTAAAGCAACATAAATATAGTAAATTTTGGTCAACAAAAATGTTTGATTTTGACAAAGAACACATTGTAAAAGTCAAACTGTCGTGAAATTAGGCTGCTTCATGGCATGTTCACTAACTGCAGTGGTTTCTCGAAAAGGGAGAGAATACAATTGAATGATGATAATGAAGTTGAAATTCAAAAAAACTGCTTAATCTTCTCTTATGTTCTATATCGACCAATTCCAGAAATGGCTACATCTTGAGGATTTTCTTTTCAAAGAAAAAAAAAACATCTTGAGGATTTGAGTTCTAGTTTAATTGTTACAGTTTTTTTCTACTGTGATATAAATGATACATTTCTGTCGTGATTAACTAGTTGGGACTTCGCTGTTTATTACATACTCAAGAAGTAAAAATATGCACTAATACAAGAAAGGACAGGACGTAGAAGTAAAAGTTTATTAGGGAATAAAAAAATGAGACAGAATCACAAAAGAGGTAGTCTCTTGTCACCATTATCTTCACGAACAAGCTCAATATCGGAAGGTTCGGAATCTTCAAAAGGGACCTACAGTAGTTGGAGTATCCCGCATTCTTTTATCTTCCATGTTTTGAAATCCAAATTGAGGAGCCCAAAATCAAAAAGAAGCTCGGTGGAAGTGACCTCCTCTGTGTCAACCTCAACCTCGAATGTGCACAGATTCCCCGGCAAAACTCGTTCTACTCTTTTCTTAAAAGCAATGGAAGCATTCCCTCCGGACGTGATGGTACAATAGACAGATGCGCTTTCCCAAAGTTCAAACATATTTTCGTCATCATAAGCACATAAGATGCAAGCCTTAAATTTGGTTGATTTGCCAACGGGCAATTGATTTAACTTCACAGTTAAGGAACCCCCAAAAGATCGGTAACTGAAGCATATAGGCACTTCTTCAGCGGGAAACACCGCATATTTATTAGTTGGCGTCTGGATGATGAGATTTCTTGCTTCTTGATTTAGTTTGAAGCAGTTTGCAAAGTTGAGACGAATATCTTGATTGGGAAAGCAGCAATGTAGTCTCTCTAAGGACTCACAATTTTCTGCATCTAGTTCCAATAATGAATCCGGTAGCTGAGGGAGTGATACCAGCTTCCTCATTCCGCTTAGTACAAGTCGACGTAGACGAAGTATTCTCCCTATCCACGGATGATGAAGCTCTTCAATGTTTGTTGAACTCTCAGAATACTTAATGATGTTATTCTTTTGGAATTGCTCTGTTTCCGATTTCAACAAGCTAGGGAACTCCACCAGACTCGAGCAATTTTCGAGATTCAATTCTTCAAGATTAACTATATTCCAAATAGAGGAAGGAAGTTTCACCAGACTTGAGCAACCTTTGAGATTCAATGTTTTGAGTTGAAATGCATTTCCAATAGAGGAAGGAAGCTCCACCAAACTTGAGCAATAGCTGAGACTCAATTTTTCAAGATTAGTTGCATTCCCAATAGAGGAAGGGAGCTTCAACAGACTCGAGCAATAGCTGAGATCCAAGTAATATAGATTAGTGGCAGTTGAGAGATCAGGAAGCTCCTTGAAACTTCTTGAAAGTGCCAAATCCATCCACTCCAGATTGCTGAGCGGCTTTAATGACAAATAACGGAAGCACACAATAACAACACGTTGACACAATTAGTATTAGCTTGAGCATTTATTTTCAAAAATAAATATTACTTACTTTATTTTCTTCCCACAATTTCTCAAGATTGCTATTCCGCGCGTATAAGTTGACTAGGAACTCT
Source organism: Raphanus sativus (assembly GCF_000801105.2). Taxonomy (NCBI): domain Eukaryota; kingdom Viridiplantae; phylum Streptophyta; class Magnoliopsida; order Brassicales; family Brassicaceae; genus Raphanus; species Raphanus sativus. The sequence continues at coordinate 20,903 of NW_026616371.1, read as the reverse complement.
GGATTAAAACTTGAAGGAAAACATGACATGGGGAACATCGGCCAGATCAGTACTTTAAGTTTTCGGGATATGTAGTTCATACTTAGCGGATTAACGCCTCTGCTAAGGATTTTTATGAATTGAAGATTAGACAATCTTTCAAAAGCTCTTTCACTTATCCATGTTATTTCCTCATTCAGACCAAGTTCTATTCCAATGACACTGCTACTACCCTGTAAAAAAACCCAATGAAACATAAATAGAGGATGATTAGTTATTAAATAATCTGCCATTTTAGAGAGCCCTGCAATTAAAATATCAATCTCAAAACTTACTGCTTTATCATCACTAAGTACTTCACCAATATCAATTGCATCATTCAAAAACTGGCGTTTTCCAGGTTCACTAACAGATTCTTTTCGCACAATTTGTCTTCCTAGTTGGAATAGTAACGTAGACATCCTTATCAATCCTGATTTCCTATATATGAGAGACTTTTCAGATAAGACACGAAGTCCTAGTCTCACATCCTCAAAACATTTTTCTAGACATCTTTCCACCATATCAGCTGGTTCACCACTGAAAAAACAGGCTATATGAAGAAATAATCTTTTATCTTCATCATTTAAAGCATCATAACTAAACTTTAAAATGCTCGCAATTTCTCCATTTCGGTTAAGGTGAATCTTTAACCTTGGTACTGCCTCTCTCCAATCTTCCTCGGACATTCCTCGAAAATAGGATCCCATAACCCTCAGCCCCAACGGAAGTCCACCTACAAGACTCCTAACTTCAGACGCAAGCTCTTCGAAACCATCCTTAGGGTATTTTTGACCAAAAGCATACATGCAAAACATCTGAAGAGCCTCATCATCTGATGGTAAATTCACCCTGTGTATATGGTCGATCCCACTCGCTTTTAAAATGTTCTCATCTTGTGTTGTGATGATAATTCGACTCCCAGGACCAAACCAACTAGTTTCTTTTGCCATGGCTTCGAGTTGTACTAACTGATCCACATCATCAAGGACGACAAGAACTTTCTTGTCTTTCAACCGGTCTTTGGCAACTCCCAAATGCGGAATCTGGATACCGGTCTCGTTGGTTAGTTGAGACATAAACTGCTTCTGTAAATCCAACTTCACACTGTAGTCATCGGAACAAGCCATTATCACATACTTTCTTTTGATATTGTCCATAAAGACACATAGTTGGAAATCTTGGGAGTGTTGGTTGAATAGAGATCTAGCAATGGTGGTCTTACCAATCCCAGGCGGACCCAAGATCCCTATTTTTCTCACCTCATCCGAATCTAGCTGTAACAATCGTCTCATTTCTGCCATTCGAGATTCCATCCCAACTAAGCCGTCAAAATCATTGGATGGTGCTGAAAGGTTCAACTTGTTCGAAACATCAGTGGCAATATCTTCAATCATCTTTGCTTCATTCTCCCTGAACCAGTTGATGATCAATAGTTCTGTTATATATTCATGAATAATCGCACATACTTGTATGAGTACGTAAATGTAGATCAAGGAAAGAAAGCAACACTTCTTCGATGACTACATACTTTAACACATACACATTTTTACTAAAAAATATAAAATTTCAGGAAGGTTGTTGTTTGGAAGCAACAAATATATATCGGTCGTTGATGCAGTGATAGAAAGATTAAGAGTAAGTGGAAATGAAAATGACGAACCCGTTCGTTGAATGAAAACCTGCGATTTGAGCCAATTCTGTCAAGGCATGTTTCCATCTTTGGATCTCCTCCTTTGTTTTTCCTTTACAAGTTTTTCCCAAGACTTTCCCAAAATCACCAGTTTGCTTCTTTATATCGGTTGGATCCACTTGATAGAAAAGGGGCATCACTGTTTGACCAAACTCTTCTCTGCACTTCATGATCTCCACTAGCTCGTTCAAGCACCATGTGGAAGAAGCGTAGTTCTGCGAAAGCAAGACAATCGCAATCCTAGATCCTCTAATAGCTTCTACGAGCTCAGGACCGATCAGCTTACTCCTCTCTATATCATTGTCTATGAATGAGTCGATTCCTTTGCTTCTGAGCTCCTTGAGAACGTGGCTGAGAAAGTTTGTACGGACATCTGCCCCGTGGAAACTTGGGAAGACATGGTGTTTCCAGTTGTGAGGCAAAGAAGGTGGAGGAGTCAAAAGCGTTGAAGAAGAGACAATTGTTTTGTTTTCTCGATGAGATCTTGATTTTCTGTTGAAAAATATTGTACCCAGAAGCCCCAAGAAGCATATTGCAACAGCAACAAGATTGGGATTGGTAAGGGAAAAATAAGAATCCATACTAGTATGATGAAGAGAGGATCAAGATCGCAGAGCTTTCTAGATAAGGAGAAAGAAATTAAGGAACAAAGAGACTCTCTGTATATACCAACAAGGAACTGTTGATCGTTTACTATTTTGTTTTCAAATATATTTATCTACTAACCCAAGTGGATTTGTATATGCATATAAATGTAATGTGTTACCCCAATTTTGACCGGGTCATCGTTGACGTTTCCTCTCGTACAGACACGTTAGATTATTCTTTGTGCGAAAAATAAATAGGAGAATGGAATATGCATACACATTGCCAAGCACTTGGACCAAACCCAATGGCGTTCACATGGCACTACCCAAAAAATACATTTAAATTGTATTTTGAGCTGTTAAGCTTGAAATGTATTTATCTCTGATAATAAAATGATAAGATAAATTGCATCGCCGGGATAATTCCTCATCTTAAACACTTGAACGTTTTAACGCGGGGAAGAGAGCTAGCAAGATTTGAAATGTCAGTGTGTGAGTTTATGAATTTTTTATTCGTTTAATACGTTCAAGAAAGCAGAGGATTTGGAGTTTACAGAGACTTACGATCTACGATCATAACAGTGTTCCTCCTAATACCAGTGCCTAGATTGCAGCGTCTCACACGTGGAGCTTATGATGCTTACATTGCTCAATCTTCAAGGTTTGTTTCAGATCATAACAATGTATATAGTAATATAACAGTATTGGAGGCTTCGAAACTAACAAAGACATCAAGCCATTAAAAACGAACCAACTAATCAACTGCAGTATATTGGGATAATTAAATGCCTACATTAGATAAAATATAAGAGTTGATAGGGGTCAGCTGACCCTCTAGCTCCGTCAAGGGCTCCGCTACTGTTGTCATCTCCGAAGCTCTCAATCACGTTTACCAGCATAACCCCACATTCTTTTACCTCCAGTGTTTTGCCCTTTTTGATCAAATCCGCATAGTCAACCTCGAACTGAAAAACAAGCTCGGTGGAAGTCACCTGAGGTGACTCACCTCCTCTGTTTCAACCTCAAACTCGAACGTGTACAGATTCCCCGGCAAAAACTGTTCTATTATATTAAGAAAAGAACAGAGAGCGATCCCTCTGGACGTGGTGATGCTACAACAGACAGATGCTCGTTCCCATTCTCTAAAGCCCTTTTTGTCCTCACTAGCACTTACGATGCAAGCCTTGAATTTGGTTGATGTGTCAATAGGCTTTTGATTCAACTTCACAGTTACGGAACTCCCAGACGATCTGTAAGTGAAGCACTGAGGCACTTCTCGACCAGGAAAGGCCTCGTATTCATTACTCGGCGTCTGCATGATGATATCTTTCTCTTCTTGATTTAGTTTGAAGTAGTTAAGGAAGCTGAGATTGATATCTGGGTTGCTAAAGGAGCTACCTAGTCTCTCTAGGGACTCATCACCATCGTCTGCATCTACTGCCCATAGCGAATCCGGAAGCTGTGGGAGTGATTCCAGTTTCTCCATTCCGCTTTGTACTAGTTTACGTAGACCAGATATTCTCTCTATCCATGGATCATTCTCTTGAACGTCTTTGGAACTCTCAGGATAACTTTTCAACAAAGAGAAATCTGAGAGATTGACTTCTCCTAGAGACTCCAAGTTGATGCTGGCCAGAAGAACCTCTAACTGTGAACATTCCTTTAATTCCAATTCCGACAATCTACCAAGGTTGCTCACAGGTGAAGGGCGTTCCACCAGACCCGAGCAATGATCGAGATCCTCTTCTTCAATATTAACTATATTGCCAGTAGAGGAAGGGAGTTTCACCAGTCTTGAGCAATAACTCATATTCAGTTTTTGGAGATAAAATGCATTCCCAATAGAGAAAGGAATTTCCACCGGGCTTGAGCAATCATTGAGATTCAATTCTTGGATATTAATTGCATTCTCAATAGAGGAAGGGACTTCCACCATACTTGAGCAATAACTAAGATTAATGTAGATAGAATCCATGACTTTTTCAATATTGAAGGGAACCTCCACCAAACTTGAGTATCCATAGATATCATGAGATTTGAGATTAGTGATAATAGATGAAGGGATCTCCACCAGATCTGAGCAATGACTGAGATTCAAATTTTGGAGTTTAATTGCATTCCCAATAGAGGAAGAGAGTTTCACCAGACTTGAGTAGTGTATGAGATCCAGACTTGAGCTGTCTGTGAGGTCCAGTTCATATAGATTAGTGGCAGTTGAGAGATCAGGAAGCTCATTCAAATAATATGAATAGCTCAATTCTATCCACTTGAGATTGAGCGGCTGTAATGACAAATAAAGGATACACACAAGAACATGTTGATTCAATTAGCATAAACACACACAAGAGAATATTGGTTAAATATAGCATAACTTAGGCAATTATTTTCAAAAGAAAAATATTACTTACATCAGTTTCTCCCCACAATTTCTCAAGCTTGCTAAATGGCATCTCTAGTTTGACTTGAAACGTTGGATTAAAACTTGAAGGAAAACATGTCATCTGGAACATCGGCCAACTTAGTTTTCGGGATATGTTATTCATACTTTGCAGATTAACGCCACTTCTTTTGGTTCTTAAGAATTGAAGATTAGACAATCTTATAAAGTCTCTTTCACTTGCACATGTTGTCTTTTCATAAAGATCTCTTCCAATGACACTGCTACTTCCCTATAAAAGAGCCCATTAATGAAACATAAATAAATAGAGATGGTTAGTTATTAAACAATACCAAATCTGTAAAGAGCACTGCAATGAAGTTATCAATCTCAAAACTTACGGCTTTATCATCAATGAGCACTTCACCAACATCGATGGCATCATTCAAAAGTTGATAATTTCCAGGCTCCCTATCAGACTGTTCTCGCATAATTTTTCTTCCCAGTTGGATTAGCAAATTAGACATATTTGTCCTTCCCGAATCCATAGATATGAGAGATTTTTCAGCTAGGACATGAAGCCCATGTCTCACATCCAAATAACATTTTTCTAGACAGTCTTCTACTATATTAACTTTTTCGAAATGGAAAAAGCAGGCTATATGAAGAAATAAACTTTTATCTTCATCACGTAAGGCATCATAACTAAACTCTAAAATACTGGCAATTTCACCATCTCGGTCAAGGTGCTTCCTTAACCTTGTTAGTGTATCTATCCAATCTTGCTCAGACATTCCTCGAAAATATGATCCCATAACCCTTAACCCCAATGGAAGTCTACCTACAAGACTCCTAACTTCAAAAGCAAGCTCTCTCAAATCATCTTTAGGGTCTTTCTGACCAAAAGCATACATGCAGAACATTTGAAGAGCTTCATCATTTGATGGTAAATCGACATTGTATATATGGTTGATCCCACTCGCTTTTAAAATCTTTTGATTTTGGGTTGTGATGATAATCCGACTCCCAGGACCAAACCAACAAGTTTCTTTCGCCATAGCTTCCAGTTGTATTAACTGATCCACATCATCAAAGACAACAAGAACTTTCTTGTCTTTCAACCTGTCTTTGACAACTCCCAAATGTGGAACCTTAATACATGTCTCATTGGTTAGTTGAGACATAAACTTCTTTTGTAAATCCAACTTCACACTATAGTCATCGGAACAAGCCGTCGAGTAGTTTCTTCTGATATTATCCATAAAGACGCTCAGTTGGAAATCTTGGGAGTGTTGGTTGAACAGAAATCTAGCAATGGTTGTCTTACCAATTCCAAGTGGACCCAAGATCCCTATTTTTCTCACCTCATTTGAATGTAGTTGTAACAAAGGTCCCATTTCTGTTATGTGAGATTCCATCCCAATTAATCCGTTGAAATCACTTGATGGTGCGAAATTGTTCAACTTGTTTGAAACATCAGTGGCAAAAACTTCAATCATCTTTGCTTCAGTTTCCCTGAATAAGGGGATAATTAACGTTTATATGATCTAATCAAGAAAAATTGCCTAAACTTTTTTTTAAAAAATTGCGTGAACTTTAAAAAAAAAATTGCATACCTGTCTCTACTGTTTTGAATGATTACATTTGATTAACTTTCTTGTTACAATTTAAATTATTTAAAAATTGTTTTTATAATTTCAATGGTTAATCTGTTTGGTAAAAAAATGTTATAAATATATAGATACCTTTTTACATTTTCTTTATTTCAAATTTAGTTTATTTAATTTATTTCTACCAATCAATTATTTTTTTAAAGAATAGTAACTCATATTTTACAGAAAGTTACTATATAAATCTAAAGTTCCTACGCAAATCTGAAATTTGTACTACATAATTTTTACTATTAGTTAGAATTATTATTGTAATGCAAACTCTAACAGTAAATGTGAACCAATAGTACAGAGTCCGTGGGAATGAAGAGAACGAACCAGTTTGATGAATGGAAACCTGCGATTTGAGCCACTTCCGTTAAAGCATGTTTCCATCTTCGGATCTCCTCCTTCGTTTTACCTACACAAGTTTCTTCGAAGACCTTCCCAAAATCACCAGTCTGCTTCTTTACATCAGTTGGATCCACTTTATAGAAAAGTGATATCACTGTTTGACCAAATTCTTCTCTGCACTTGATGATCTCCACCAGCTCGTTTAAGCACCATGTGGACGATGCGTAGTTCTTGGAGAGAAAGACAATAGCAATCCTCGAGCCTTTAATAGCTTGTATGAGCGCAGGACCGATGGACTTACTCCTCTCTATATCATTGTCAATGAATAGGTCGATTCCTTTGCTTCTTAACTCCTTGAGAACGTGGCTGAGAAAGTTTGTGCGGACATCTGCACCGTGGAAGCTTGGGAAGACATGGTGTATCCAAATGTGAGGCGAAGAAGACGGAGGAGACAAAAGAGTTAAAGAAGAAGAAGAAGAAGAAGGCATTGTTTTGTCTTCTTGATGGGATCTGGATTTTCTGTGGAAAAACATTGTACCCAAAAGCGCCAAGAAGCTTATTGTAGCAGCAGCCGCAACAACATTGGTACGGGAAAAATAAGAATCCATTACTATGATGGAGAGAGAATCAAGATCTAAGAGCTTTCTAGTGAGGAGGACGACTTAACAAACAAATTGTAACATCCCGAGTTGTGATATGTGAAAAGGCTTAAGAGAATTGATTTGGCTATCTATGTCACCAAAGTTGACTTACCTTTTCCGTCACACATCCGTAAAGAACTCCAGAGTTAAGCGTGCTTGAGCTGGAGTAATGGAAGGATAGGTGACCTATCGGGAAGTGATTCGCGATAGCGTGCGAGTGAGGCCAAAGCACGGGGAAAGGTCGGGTGGTGATTGCAGGGTCAGTAAATAATGATTTCGAACCTTGGAAAATTAACGACCGACCGTCGGATGGGATGGGGCCCACGGGCCGAGAGAGCGGGCGTGGGTGGCCCATTAGCCGTGGGCGGTTGGGGCGTTACAAGTGGTATCAGAGCTGGTTAACCGTCTCAGTTCTGACCTGAGAGGCGTCTTGAGATCTGTCGTGGGGCGCAACGAGGACGTTGTGTTCTTTGAGAGGGGATGAATTGTAACATCCCGAGTTGTGATATGTGAAAAGGCTTAAGAGAATTGATTTGGCTACCTATGTTACCAAAGTTGACTTACCTTTTCCGTCACACATCCGTAAAGAACTCCAGAGTTAACCGTGCTTGAGCTGGAGTAGTGGAAGGATGGGTGAACTATCGGGAAGTGATTCGCGATAGCGTGCGAGTGAGGCCAAAGCACGGAGAAATGTCGTGTGGTGATTGCAGGGTCAGTAAATAATGATTTCGAACCTTGGAAAATTAACGACCGATCGTCGGATGGGATGAGGCCCACGGGCCGAGAAAGCGGGCGTGGGTGGCCCATTAGCCGTGGGCGGTTGGGGCGTTACACAAAGAGAAGTCAAACACACTGTCATATTGTGTTGATTTCTACACAGAAGTGTTGAATCCCGTTGACTTAGATATATGAAAGTTAGCTTCGCGGAAACAGAGGCTGCCAATTTTCTTGCACGCCAAATTTGGGTGCCATTGATGATGTTGAAAGCCCAACACACTGTCATAGGACAAGCCCATTAGGCCATGTCTTTTACAAGATGGTAAGTAAGTGGTAACTGCATACGGAACGTCTCCTCATCTCCTGTGCAGTGCTTTCAACTTAGCCGTTTGAATCTTGTTTAGGATCTTATCTTTTGATGCTGGTTTCTTCTTCACCAGCTTCACCTCTGCACATGTTCTGTTTTATGAAGAGAGGACTATATACATTCACATGAATTATATGAACTTTTATGTCAATCTCAGGATGCTTACAAGCTCTGTGGAAGTCACCTTCTCTGTCTCAACCTCAACTTTGAATATGTACAGATGCCCCAGATACACTCCTTTTCCTGACTCAAATTTTTGTGGTGATAGCATCCCCTCCTGAGCAGTAACTGAGCTTAAGTTCTTCGAGATTAAAGATATTCCAAATGGAGGAAGGGAGTTCCACCAGTTTTGAACAATAACTGAGATCCAATTCTCCTAGATTACCTATATTTCCAATTGAAGAAGGGAGTTTCACTAGACTTGAGCAATGGCAGAGATTTAATTTCCGGAGATTAACCACACTTCCAATTAGAAAAAGGGAGTTTCGCCAGACCTGTGCAGTATGAGAGGTTCAAGTCATATAGTTGAAACTTTGATGCGGTGAAGTTAGGGTGCTTCGTGGCCTGATCACCAACTGCAATGGTTTCTAGAAAATAGAGAGAATACAATTGAATGATAATAAAATGATACCTTCTTCTAGGTGAAACTTTGATTCTCTGTATAGCTTCTTGGTTGAGAATTTTGATGTTTATTACACAGAAGTAAAGTTTATTAGGGAATCATAGTTAGGAAAAAGCTCCGGTGATTATGCTTCTCTGTCTTCCTTGGGTATGTCTCAGATCTCAATAACAGAGAAGAGTCTTATAATCTTGACGAGAAGGAGAAACATTTTGAATGCTATAGAGAACAATATCAACCCTGCTGGAGAATGAGAAGGAAACGATTTACTTTTAGATCTGCAGCTGTCTTTGATGTTATTACAAGACTAATATAAAACTCTGTTGCAGACGAAAAACTTTTTTTTTTTTTTTTTTTTTGCCGACGAAAAAACGAAAAACTTGAAGCCTTGAATAATGAGACATGCGAATTATCCATTATGGAGATGAACCTCAAGGAGAAGTTAGATAGTTTGAGGGATTAAAAGCTTAAACTACTGCTGGCTGAAGCAGATACATTGAAGATGAAAAATAAAATTTGAAGGGAAGAGTTACAAAAGAAGCAGAATACATAACTCGCCAAAAGGAGGATTCCTCAATGCATCTAAAGGAGAAATCAGCACAACAATGATAGATTTGTTTCATAACACATGGTAAAGACAATGTGGAGGTGAAGTTAGTCTTGCTACATGGCATGCTCACTAACTGCAATAGTTTCTCGAAAATGGAGAGAATATAATTGAATGATCCATAGTGAAGTTTGAGGCTTTGTTTTCTAGTTTAGGAATGGTTTCAGTGTTTTTCTAATGTGATATTAATGCTACCTTTCTGTCTGTCATTGACTAGTTTGAAACTTTGATGCTCTGTATTGATTCTTGGTTAAGAGTTTTGCTGTTTTATTACATACTCAAGATATTTTATACAAAAAAAAATTGCAGGACGCAGAAGTAAACAAATCAAATACGAGACAGAATCACGAAATAAGTTGGATAATTCTTTTGGATGTCTTCATGGACATCTCTGAAGCTCAGTAAAAGGGACCTCCAGGAGTTATCCCGCATTGTTTTATCTCCAACATGTTGGATAATTTTTTCAACTGATAGGTATCGGGGGACTCCGGATTGTAACTCTCCTTTTGCAGATAGCCGAACTCAAAAACAAGTTTTTTGGAAGTCAACTTCTTTGTTTCAACCTCAACCTCGAATGTGTACAGATGCCCAGGAAAAAAACTATCTACTCTTTTACCAGCAGAAGTGACTATGTTCCCTTTGGACTTGATGATATAACCGACGTATCCCCATTCGCTAATGCGCCTTCCCTCACCAGCACAAATGCACACCATAAATTTGGTTGATTTGCCAAGAGGCGTTTGATTCAACTTCACAGTTAAGGAACTCCCATAAGATTGGTAAGGGAAGCACTTAGGCACTTCTCCACCTGGAAAGACCGTATGTCGAGTAGTAGGCGTCTGGATGATGAGATCTTTCGCTTCTTGATTTAGTTGGAAGCAATTAAGGAAGTTGAGACGAATACCTGGATTGCGAAAGGAGCAATCTAGTCTCTTCAGGGACTCACAATCTTCTGCATCCAGTTCCACTACCGAATTCGGAAGCTGTGGGAGTGATACCAGCTTCTTCATCCCACTTAGTTTAAGATGACGTAGACGTGATATTCTCCCTCTCCATGAATCAAGCTCTTGAGTGTCTGTTGAACTCTCAGAATAACTTTTCAACGAAAAGCAATCTGAGAGATCGAGTTCTTCTAGAGATTCAAAGTTGATGTTGGCCAGATTAACCTCTAACTTTGAGCAATTCTGTAAATACAATCTCGACAATCTACCAAGATTTCTCATAGAGGCAGGGAGATCCACCAGACTCGAACAATTACTGAGATTCAGTACTTCGAGATTAATTGCATTCCCAATGGAGGAAGGGAGTTTCACCAGGCTTATGCAATAAATAAGAACTAAAAATCTGAGATTAATTGCATTCCCAATCGAGGAAGGGAGATCCACCAGACTTGAGCAACCACTGAGATGCAGTTTTATGAGATTAATTGCATTCCCAATGGAGGAAGGGAGTTTCACCAGACTTGAGCAAAAGCTGAGGTTTAATTGTTGGAGATTAATTGCGTTCCCGATAGAAAAAGGGAGCTCTACCAGACTTAAGCAACCACAGAGATTCAAGTCATAAAGATTAGTGGCAGTTGAGAGATCAGGAAGCTTTTTCAATCTTTTTGATTCACTCAAATCCATCCACTTGAGATTGCTGAGTGACTGTAATGAAAAATAAAGGAAGCGCACACAAAAACAACACGTTATGCTACATCTCTAGTTTGATACTACTTGGGCAATTATTTAAAAAAAAACAAATACTACTTACTTGAGTTCCTTCCCACAGTTTCTTAAGCCCGCTATACTGCATCTCTAGTTTGACTAGGAAGTTTGGATTAAAACTAGAGGGAAAACATGTCAGCTGGAACTGCCGCCAACTTAGTACTCTAAGTTTTTTGGGTATGTAGTTCATACTTTGCGGATTGATGCCAAGACCATTGATTCTTAAGAATTGAAGTTTAGACAATCTTTCAAAGGCTCTTTCACTTGTACATGTTATGTCTTCATTAAGATCTATTCCTCTGACATTGCTACTACCCTGTAAAACAATCCAATGAAACATACACAGAGATGTTTAGTTATTAAATAATCTCATACTTGTAGAGAGCACTGCAATGAAAATACCAATGTCAAACTTACAGTTTTATCATCATTAAGTACTTCTTCAATCTCCTTTGCATCATGCAAAAACCGGCGTTTCCCAGGCTCACTAACATGTTCTTCTCGCATAATTTTTCTTCCCAACTGGACTAACAACTCAGCCATCTCTATATATCCATTGTACAAATGTATTTGATATTTTTTAACTAAGATGTGAAGCCCTTGTGTCACATTGTAAAAACATGTTGCTAGACAGCTTTCCACTATATCAACTGATTCCTTAGCAAAAAAACATGCTATATGAAGAAATAAACTTTTCTCTTCATCATGTAAGGTATCATAAGTTAACTTTAAAACACTTGCAATTTCTTCATTTTGGTCAAGGTTTGTATTTAACCTTGAGAGTGCCTCTATCCAATCTTGCCCTGGCGATATTCCCTGAAAATAGGAGCCCATAACCCTTAACCCCAACGGAAGATCACCTGCAAGACACCTAACTTTCCAAACGTTCGGATTGTAAATATGCTTAGAGCGTTTCTGACCAAAAGCGTACATGGAAAACATTTGAAAACCCTCATTCTCTGATGGTAAATTCACCCGGTATGTATAGTCGATCCCACTTGCTTTTAAAACGTTTTGATTTTGTGTTGTGATGATAATCCGACTCCCAGCACCAAACCAACTATTTTCTTTCGCCATGGCTTCTAGCTGTACTGAACGATCCACATCATCAAGGACGACAAGAACTTTCTTGTCTTTTAACCTGTCTTTGATGACTCCCGGATGTGAAACCTTGATATCCTTTTCATTGGTTAGTTGATACATAAACTGCTTCTGTAAATCCAACTTCACACCATAGTCATCAGAACAAGCCATTATCGCATGCTTTTGTTTGATACTATCCATAAAGACACTCAGTCGGAAATCCGGAGAGTGTCTGTTGAACAGAAATCTAGCAATGGTGGTCTTACCAATCCCACGTGGACCCAGAATCCCTATTTTTCTCACGTCATCTGAATCTAGCCGTAACAATGGTCCCAGTTTTGTCATATGAGATTCCATCCCAACTAAGCCGTCAAAGTCACTGCATGGTGCGGAAAGGTTCAACTTGTTGGAAACATCAGTGGCAATATCTTCAATCATCTCTGCTTCAGGCTTCCTGAACAAAGGGAATGACCAATAACTCCGTTAAAAAAATTGCACATACTAATTAGATATTTCTCATACTAATAAGCAACAGTTATTCTTTCCAGATGACGAACCCGTTTGTTGAATGGAAACCTGCGATTTGGGCCACTTCCGTCAAAGCACGTTTCCATCTTCTGATCTCCTCCTTTGTTTTTCCTCGATAAGTTTTTCTGAAGACTTTCCCAAAATCACCAGTCTGCTTCTTTATATCAGTCGGATCCACTTGATAGAAAAGGGGCACCACTGTTTGACCAAACTCTTCTCTGCACTTCATGATCTCCAGCAGCTCGTTTAAGCACCATGTCGACGAAGCATAGTTCTTCGAGAGAAAGACAATCGCAATCTTAGATCCTCTAATAGCTTCTATGAGCGCAGGACCGATGGACTTACTTCTCTCTAAATTATTGTCAATGAATAGGTCGATTCCTTTGCTTCTGAGCTCCTTGAGAACGTGGCTGAGGAAGTTTGTGCGGACATCGGCCCCGTGGAAGCTTGGGAAGACATGATGTACCCAGATGTGAGGCAAAGAAGACGGAGGAGCCAAAAGAGTTAAAGAAGAAGAAGAAGCCATTGTTTTGTTTTTTTGATGGGATTTTGATTTTCTGATGTTAGTAACCCAACAAAACATAGGCAGTATAAAGAATCGGTTTAATACTTCAATCACAACTTCAGTGTAGAATATTGTACACCAAAGAGCCAAGAAGCACATTCCAGCAACAAGAAGATTAATTGTAACGGGAAAAGTAGAATCCATTAGAATGATGAAGAGTTTTAGTTTTTTTCTTTTATTTTAGATTTAGTTTTTTTCTTTTGAACAACAATAAAAAGCAGAGAGGAAGAATTAACAAACAAAGAGACTCTTTATGTGTGAACGATGACGGCTAGGATTTTGAATGGCGATGGTAAGGTTTTGGGCGAAGAGAGACAGGATGCGACCATGGAAGATATCGGAGCAAAGGGGAGACCACCGGGAGATCCACCGGATGTTCTGATCTCTTGGGTGAGGAAAGTAGTGGGTTGCAACGAAGGAGGGATGCCTGTACCGGAGGAAGTGGTGGATGAGAAGTTTGTGGAGTCGAGATTGCGACTAGAGTTTCCGAATGGAGAGGATGGAGAACCCGTGATAACAATAGGAGAAGAGGTCTTGACGGCTATGAACAGTTTGTGGAAGAGTTGTATGATTGTTAGGGTTTTGGGGAGGACCGTTCCTTTATTACACCTGACTAAGAAACTTAAGGAGTTGTGGAAGCCAAACGGAACGATGTTCGTTATGGATCTGCCAAGAAACTTCTTCATGGTACGCTTTGGGTCAGAAGAGGATTACATGAATGCGCTGTCGGGTGGTCCATGGAGGGCTTTCGGGAGTTACCTTATGGTACAAGCATGGTACTAAATTTCCTTTGCTGAAAAAAATACACGAACTTTTTAGGCTTCCCAAAAAATACACGAACTAATTTTGGTTGTCCATAAAATACATGAACTTTTTATTCAGAGTTAACGGCGTCTAACGGCGTCTTACTATTCTGTTAGTCACTGTTTACACCGTTAAAATCGAGGTGTGAAACCTTCAAAATTCAAAAGTTCTTGTATTTTATGGACAATCAAAATTAGTTTGTGTATTTTTTGGGAAGCCAAAAAAATTTGTGTATTTTTTCAACAAAAGAAATTCAGTTTGTGTATTTTTAAGGAATTTTCCCTTTTCTTTATAGAATTATTTGGATTCTGTTGGTCATTAAAAAGTGATATTTCTAATTAATAGTGAGATAGTTTACTTAGGTGCTGACTGTTTTTCCCGCTACCACCCGCAAACACAGCTTTTGCGGTTTATAGCGGTTGTTGGCGTTTCGAAACAATCACAGAAAACGCTACAAATCGCTTCAAACCGCTCCGAACCTCTTAAAATCAAAAGCTGGTTCCAGCTAGCGTTTGCGGTTGCGGGCGGTTGCGGGAGGGTAAATTTTTTTTCTTTAAAAACAGAATAAATAAAAATAATACTAAAAATATCCAATAAAAATTTTCAATTGAAATAATAGAAATTGTAAAATGTATTCATATTATATTTCAATTTATATTATAAAATTCAAAACTAAAATATTTTCTATAAATTTTTAAAATTGAATAATATGATTTTATAAATATAAATTTTATATTTATCATATTATTATGATTTTTAATATTTTTATAATTACATAAAATATAAATATTGTTAAATTATTATTTAACAGATGTTGCGTTTTGTAATTTACCAGTCATAAGAGTCCCGCAAACGCAACAATTTTTAACAGCTATACCAGTCGTATAAATCTCTGAAAAAAGCTTAAAACCGCAACCACCCGCACCCGCAAACTCCCGCAACCGCAACCGCTGCGGTTACACCAGTCAGACCCTTAATTGTTTAAAAAATTCTCTATCAACCCAAGGGGATTTGTGTGTGCATAGAGATGTCATGTAGTACCCGAATTTAGACCGGGTCATCGTTGACATTCACTTGTACAGCAGGACAGGTATATACCAATGACATGTTAGATTATTCTTCGTTGCTTAAAATAAATAGGAGAAGTGGTGGGATATGAATAGGAATGAACGAGTATAACCACGTCGTGGTAACCTATGATAAAAAAGAAAAAAGAATATAACGTATGAACTATGAAGAATAACCGGGCTTCGTAGCCTGGTGGTAATGGAACCTCGGCTGAGGTGCCCGCCACCCAGCTTCGAAACCCGGCCACAGCGATTTAACATCCTTACTGCTGGGGCGCTGGACCCCTTCGGGGGATATTTGGGAAAGTGGCTGCCCAGACACCAGAGATACCAAAAAAAAAAAACTATGAAGAATAGATCGATATGATTATATCTTATTGCATTTCTTAACTACTTCTTTTCATGTTGATTCTTTCTTTATAAATTTCCAAAACATAAACATAACTACGTTCTCACCACTCAAACCAGTCTTATAAGCTAATTTAAATAGGTATGGGTTAATTAAATAGGTTCGGTTAGTTGACTTTAACAAAAGATGTCAATAATAGGTTTCTCACAATATATGCCACCACAAAAAAATAAGAGTAAGAGATTTCTGTCTCATTCAAAAAAAAGTAACCAAAGAGCATACCTACCATACCTATAATCAGGTTCTAGTGATGAGGACATAAAAAGATCACACACATTAAAGAAACCAAAATATTTGAAGGCCCAGTAAGAGCGATGAGTTACAAAGGCCTAACTTAAACCTAAGAAGATGACCTAACAGAAACAAAAATTGAACTTTGGCACTGGGTCTAAAAGGGCTCTCTCTTCGTTCTCTGTTACAGAATCGTAAGTTTCTGATGAAAATCTTTGCAAAGCTGTTCTTGAATGATAATGTAACGATTCCGCGGCCTCGTCTACCGTTTGTCTCACCAATAGCTTCTCTACCGTCACTCTGTGATTAAACACAGAGATTAAAAGTTCAGCTTCAAGTCAATTGTGGTGAAGTTAGGCTGCTCCATGGCATCTTCAGTAACCACACTACAAATAGAAAAGGGAAGTTTCACCAGACCTGTGCAGTATGAGAGGTTCAAGTCATATAGTTGAAACTTTGATGCGGTGAAGTTAGACTGCTTCATGGCCTGATCACTAACTGCAATGGTTTCTAGAGAATAGAGAATACAATTGCATGATAATAAATGATATCTTTTTCTAGTTGAAACTTTGATGCTCTGTATAGCTTCTTGGTTGAGAACTTTGTTTTTTATTACACTTAGACCTAAAAGTTTATTAGGTAATCAAATACGATACATAATCACAAAAGAAGTTGTCTCTTGTCACCATCATCGTTACGAACAAGCTCCGGTGATTATGCTTCTCTGTCTTCCTTGGGTTTGTCTCAGATCTCAATGTCAGAAGGTTCACTATTTTCATCGCCATCTCTGAAGCTCTCAAGAATGTTTATATAACGCCCCGACCACCCACGGCTAATGGGCCACTCACGCCCGCTCTCTCGGCCCGTGGGCCCCATCCCATCCGACGGTCGGTCGTTAATTTTTCAAGGCTCGAAATCATTGTTTACTGACCCTGCAATCACCACCCGACCTTTCCCCGTGCTTTGGCCTCACTCGCACGCTATCGCGAATCACTTCCCGATAGGTCACCCATCCTTCCACTACTCCAACTCAAGCACGCTTAACTCTAGAGTTCTTTCAGGATGTGCTCCGGAAAAGGTAAGTCAACTTTGGTGATATAGGTAGCCAAATCAATTCTCTTAAGCCTTTTCACATATCACAACTCGGGATGTTACAATTCACCCCCTCTCAAAGAACGCAACGCCCTCGTTGCGCTCCACGACAGGTCTCAAGACGCCTCTCAGGTCAGAACTGAGACGGCTAACCAGCTCTGATACCAAATTGTAATACCCCGATTTTCTAAAATAATATAATAAATAATAATCTCATAAAAGTCTCCATTTATTACTTCCCAAAAGTCGAACTCAACACCATAATCCAATAATAGCATAAATAAAATAAATCCCGGAAAATATCGATAAAAGCATAAAACCGAAGTCTGAAAATAAGAATAAAACTCCCAAAGCACCAATCCGAAAGCAATCACTCATGCTCGGCTACCTCACCTGAAAGGGGGAAAAAGAGGGTGAGTAACAGGGGAGTCACTCAGTGAGGTATGGGATGCTAATCCACAAACCACTGACTTAAGTAAATAGAACTCCCGCTATGGAAGTTTAGCTCTAACATGAACAAGCAAGACGCCTAAAGCATCACACACAACAAACACTGCGCTGATAGTGCATAGATATACCACACACCCCGCATCTCCGCATATGGATATACATACGTGGCGTTGCTAGTACAGTCTGTCTCTGTACCCCCGCCCTCGATCGCTGCGTCAGATGCAAACGTCTCTGCACCACGCACCACACAAATTGCGTCGCTAGCCCAGACGTCTCTGAGCCCCCGCCCCTCCACAGTGGCGTCGCTAGTCCAGGCATCCCTGAACCCCCGCCCTCGCACATAGTCCCTACTATAACTATGTATATACATATATATATATATCTCATATCTCATCATCACACAATCCAATCAATGGTTGAATCCTCTAGACCCCTAATTCCGATTTGCAATAAATAAACTAACTACCAAGCAAGGACTCAAGCAGACACATTTCATGTTTCGAAGTCTAAACCTATCATAGAAGGAATTCTACACTGGTACGGAATTTATGGAGTAGACCCTCACCTTAGCAACTGGCCGGAAAGAACAACGGAAGATGGTCAACTGAGATCAACTGCAACACGAGGATTAATGACTTAGGCTCAGATTCGCAGGAAATAAAGTTTCCATTTTTGGAATCTTTCCTAAAATAGAAACTTTCCCAAAATAGAATTTTTCCTAAAATAGAAACTTTCCCAAAATAGAAACTTTCCTAAAATAGAAATTTTCCCAAAATAGAAACTTTCCTAAAATAGAAATTTTCTAAAATGGCGGATTCCCTAAAATAGAATTCTCTAAATAGATTCATATAACTAGAAAAATGGAGGCGGCAAACTTACCAGAAAAACCGCTGGAAACTCGATCGGAAATCTCGCCGAAAGCTTACCCGGGAATCCCACCAGAAAAATTCACTAGTGACTGATCGTTGAATAATTCAACAACTTGTCACGCGCAAAGAATACTTTGACTTGATGGAAAAAAAGGAGAAGAGAAGGAGTCTCTTATATAGGAGAAGGAAAGAGAGGTAGGATGCTCAAACTTCCAATGTGGGACAAAAAGAATAGAAAGGGTTTTGGGTTTTAATTAAAAAAAACAAATGGGCCACTGCCATGGATCAGGGTTGTTACAATTCTCCCCCACTTAAGAAGAATTCGTCCTCGAATTCAAATTCTGAGCCGAGAAAAGAAATAACATGTCTTCAACTTGACTTAACTCTGCTAGAAAAGATTCTTGGCCAGTTGCATACACTCCGAACTATGCGAACCTCCCACATCTAATACGATGAAAGCTCTCACACTCAACAGTAACCGATCTAATTAGACACGTTTTTTTTTTCTACCTATACATGATAACCACAAAAACAAGAATACTCAAATCAAACGAGTATGATAAAGATATGTACCTCCTATCCGCTCAGCTCCATCGGCTTCTCCCAAAGCATACACACGTGGAGCGATGGCCTGACGCTTGGCCGCAGGCCCCTTAGTCGGGCAAGACCTGGAGATATGACCAAGCTGGCCACAAGTGTAGCAAGCTCCTGGTGCGACTACTGCAGCTGCTGGTGCTGCATCCTGGGCACCTAATGGCCTATTTCGACAGTTCCTTTGAACATGACCATACTGCCCACAACTATAGCAGTGGAAACACTCTCCGAAATGAGGGCGACGACAACGCCCACAATTGGGCGCCCCAGTATGATCCCATGTCCTCTTCTGTGACTCAGAAGTCTTCTCGAACTTTGATTGAGCTGCTTTGGATTGTTTCTGCTCCTCAACAAGACACGTCTCCTGCACAACAGCCTTCTCTACCATATCCTCCAAGCTGGTGTAATTAGCCATACTGCATCTGCCGCGGAGATCCACTCTCATCCCATTTAGGAACATCCTCATCAAGTCCTCATCATCGAAATGGGTACCAGCAAACATGCGAAGCTCTCTGAACTCATGCTCATACTGCCTGACGGTCTTGCCACCCTGGATCAAATGCTGGAACTCATTCCTCTTCTGGTGTAAGGCCTCCTTGGGAAAGTATTTCTTGTCGAACGCAACGAGGAATTCAGCATATGTCGGATAATCCTCCTCCTCGCGCATCGAACACACTCCCTCCCACCAAACTGCTGCATCCCCACGCAGATATAACTCTGTAATATTAAGGCAAATGTGAAGTGGACACTTGATAGTCCTCAAACACTTGGTCAATCTGTACTTCCACTGGTAAGCTTCGGTAGCATTCACTGTCCCTCTAAATTTCTCCAAGTCCACGTGCTTCATTCGCCTCATCACTCTCATGAGGTCCTCATCAACTCCATGCTGCTCTCCCTGCGGTGGTGGAACTTGCGGGTTACCCTGAACCTGAACCGGGGCACCCTGCTGGACATGAATCTGCGGTCTCTGCTGCACCTGAATCTGCGGACCATGCGGCACCCGATGGGCCTGTCCCTGCTGAGCTGCAGCCAACTGTCTGGCAACCTCCTGTGCAGCTATCCTGGCAGCCTCCTGAGCAGCCTGCTGAACTACCCCCTGAGCAGCCTGCTGTACCATCTGCATAATAGCAGCCTGATCGATCAGTGGAAACGCCGGCGGTGGAGGCGGTGGGATCACCGGCGGTGGAATCACTAGCGGTGGTGGCACATGCTCACCTCCACCCTCTCGAGCAGCACTGGCAGCCGGGTTACGAACAACTCTCCTACGCGGCGGCATCTGAAAGGAATAACACAAGAATTAATCACTGAGGAAGTGGATACCAACGGTTTAAGGACGGAAGGCCAAACAGAAAGGTGCTATTTATTTTTATTTTAAAAATCCCCCAATTCCCAAAATATTTTTCAAAATCGTCAAAACCCGATTAAAATCACGTCCCACAAATCGCCATCCCGGGTCAGAACCGGGACGGAACCCGCTCTGATACCAAATTGTAATACCCTGATTTTCCAAAATATATAATAATAATAAATAATAATAAATAAAGAAATAATCCTGGAATAATCCAAAATATTTATTATTATTATTATATAATAATAATAAATAATACAGACTGACCAAGTGTCTGAGGACTATCAAGTGTCCACCCCACCTTTGCCTTAATATCACAGAGCTGTATCTGCGTGAGGATGCAGCACCAGCCCACTTATAACGCCCCGACCGCCCACGGCTAATGGGCCACCCACGCCCGCTCTCTCGGCCCGTGGGCCCCATCCCATCCGACGGTCGGTCGTTAATTTTTCAAGGCTCGAAATCATTGTTTACTGACCCTGCAATCACCACCCGACCTTTCCCCGTGCTTTGGCCTCACTCGCACGC